>NC_081323.1:36773385-37076415 GCF_026419965.1 Kogia breviceps
CATTGTCAATCAAAGATTGGAAAAAACCCAATGTCCTTCAATGAATCGACAGATAAACAAGCTGTGGCACATCCATACAATGGAATGTTACTCAACAATGTAAAGAAAGGAATTATTGGTACATTTACATAAGATTAGTCTCAAAGGCATTATGGTCAGAGAAAGAAGCCAGTATCAGGTTATACATTGTATGAGTCCATCTGTATGACATTCTGGAGGGATGAATGGATCACTGGTCACCAGTGGTTAGGGGTGAAGGAGGAGAGTGTGGCTACAAATAGGTAGCACAAGGGAGTTTTTTGGGAGGGGGTGAGGGATAATGAGACTTGTCTATATCCTGATCGTTAACATGCTTTAAAATTGTCACCCAGATTGTCAAAGCAGAGATAAGCTTTCTTTCCATTTTCTTAGGTCAGTGGACAGAGCAGGGCCTGGCCTTATGCAGAAGTGTCAGTTTCAGCCTTTACCTGGCAGGGCTGTGGTCCCTGTGTCATGTCCCAAATGGGTATTGAAGCTCCAGCCCCCAGCCCCAGGCATGAGGACCTGGTCAACAGCTATAGCATCAACTTGTACACTTACTTACATGGTTATGTGTTCTTATTCATTTCTGGAAATTATGGTTTCTCCTTTCTCTTTTTATATTAAGAGCAGAATTTTAGGCTTGAACATTTCATTGTTATATTTTTCCACAACATTTATTTGTGTTTATGGTCTTGTAGATGTCCACTTGACTCATTTCACTACGTTGATAGAGCAGCAACTCTTACATTTCTTTGTGCACAGTAAAGCAATGTTTTGTACATAGTAGCTACTCAATAAATTCAAGTTGATCCATTTTTCAGATTTTATGGATTTTTAGTAAGATATTGGAGAATCAACCATTCTTTGGAATACAGTCAGACTATAGAGTGTTTAAATGCATAGACTGGGTGTGAGCTGGGGTGCCCAGGAGGGCCTGAGTAGAAAGATCACTGCTGTTATGAACAGTAGTCACAAAGCTCCATCAGGCAGTCATATTATCGCTTGTTGGGTCACATTCAGATCACTTGCTATTAATCCACAAGTCCACTCATTCAATCCACTAATATATATTAAGGGTCTACTATAGACGAGGCATTGTGCTATTCTCAAGGAATTTTCCAATAGCAATATTCCACTTAATCTAAAATTCAAATTATCTAAATCATCTACTGATACACTCTGGAAAGTATATGCAGTTAGACATCTGGTAAAGGACTTTCTTGAATAGTCCTGAAGAATCTTCCCCATGAGGACGACAGGATAGGATTATAAGACGCTTACAATATCTGTCTGATTTGCAAGTTCCAAGAGCCCTTAAAATGTGTTGGTAAGAATTGCTGTATTAAGAAGTAGAACTGAAAGAAAGCAGATATGATGGGCAATATTTCACCCTGATATGGGATTTTGCCATTTTACAAAGCTCAATTGCATCCATCATTTTGTTTGACGTTCACAATCACCCAAGAAGAGGCAAGAAGCTAATATTTTAACCGTTTAAAAATTGAGAGTACTGATATTCACAAAGGTTAAATAATTTACCCCCGTGTCACCCTAGAGCTAGTCAGTGGTGGAACAAAAACAAGACATAGATCTTACGAAAGTTTATCTGGTGCACTTTGTGTTATTACATTATATGTTTCAACTTGAATTTGAACCTCTTTTAGGAAAACCTATTTTTTGTGACCCTTATATTTTTATTAAATATGGTAAAGGGACACATCTAAAATATCTGAGGTTATTTATATAATAACGGTATTTGCTTTCATATTTATATTGTTTCAACCTTATTGTTAGTAATCTGCCTTTACATCAAGTATACAGAAATTTGGGCCATGAAAACCATGCTATCTGAATAATTTCCATCCTGTAAATGTGAATTAAATTCTATTTACTACCTTCCAGTGGCTATTTTTAAGCCATCAGAGTTTCATTTTAACTATTCAAGAGAAGACACATCCCTACTTTTATTTTTTAAATGCACAATTTAGGGAAAATGACTATGTGAAAAATCATAAAAAATTTAAAAAATAGAATAAACCTCATTCACCTTTATTCAACATTTCCTA
Organism: Kogia breviceps; assembly: GCF_026419965.1. NCBI lineage: Eukaryota > Metazoa > Chordata > Mammalia > Artiodactyla > Physeteridae > Kogia > Kogia breviceps. The sequence goes on from NC_081323.1 coordinate 36,775,473, forward strand.
TCCTGAAGGCATAGAGAAATATCTCATCATTAATATTCTTTGATTTAACATGTCAAAAGTCCAAAACTTTACCTCCCAACATACTCTGCATTCACATAGTTTCCTTCAATGCTGTTTGGAATCTAACTCATTTCTTTTTATTTCCTAATTCTCCTTTTATCAAACACAGATTTTATGATTAATGCTCTGGAAAAGGCCAGAAGATATTTTTAAGAGGTAGAGAAAAGTGTGATTATTTCTTCACTGAAATAACATTATAGGGTAACAACCCCGAAAGTGCCAGGATTTCAGCACTCAGGGCAAAATTACTGTAACCTAGCATTAACTCTCTGGCTGGGGATGATTTATCTATTTGTTATGGCATATTGCACACAATGTGGACAGGAGTTGCACAAAAGAATGTCTCAATGAAAATAAAGCATTTTTAAATGTGAGGTCTGACATCCCAAATCAAGATGAGCAATCCTAAAAGAGAGTCATTCAACACACACTAAATATAGTAATGAATCTATCCTCACCATGGACTCCATAAATCAGATGATCGTTATTGTGTTCTTCCTGAGGCAACTCAGATATAAACCAAGAGGAACTATGGTGATCATCTCCTCTGGGAATTCCTAAATAGCCTATGTGCTCTTCTTGTCCAGCTTTCCTGTATATTCTTAATTACAAATAAGCAACCTTATTCATAAGTCTCAACCTCAGAAAGAATAATTCTATATGAGTGGAAGAAGAGAAAAGGTGTAATTATTTTTTCAACATCCAGACTATTACGTTAAAATGGTAGATTGTGTAGTCATGATCAATTTGTACTTCTATTTTCCATTTGTGATAACTTAAATTTACTGTATCATATTGGCTTCTTATCGCCGGAGTCCAGGGTATCCTTTGCTCTTTAAATTTCCCCATTCTACCTAACACCTTACAAATTCAATTGATTTAACTCAATCTCTGAGAAATTAGTGAGGACCAAAGCAAGGTAGACTGCACATAGGGTGAAGAGGTGAAGGAATTCAGCTACTGAAGCATTTCCATACATATTATCCAATTTGATCTGCCCGGTTACCCTATGGGCTACAAAGAACCTGAGGCTCACGTACATTAAGTGACCTGCCTTAGGTAAGTTTTCCACCTACCACAAGATAATAGACCTACAACCAGAAACTTCAACCACCAGTGATCCTTCTATTGTGCTCACCTCGACTTAATAAATTGAACAGTCAACAAGTATTTGCACATACTAAAACCATCTATAGGTAAGGTATAGTGTTATGTACCCAGAGAAGTACAAAACTATATTCGAGTATTTCTCTGTTATAAGCATCTTCAAAACGGTAGGGAGGGGTAACAAACACACACCTGTGAAGCTGATACAAGAAAAAATACTTGCTCAATAAGAAGCTACATGGGTCTAAATAGTACATATTGCCAAGGAAATAATATAAACAATGCTGGGTGATGTCCTTTTAAAATTGTATAAAAAGTCAAAAGAAAAAGTGTCATTTCAATAATTATGTTTTGAGGAGAGAGCACTATAGATATTCACCCTCCCATATCTCTTTTTATTTATAGCCCTTAGCAGCATACCTAATAAGAGGAGGGATTTCATATAAACCCCATAATTTTTGTGACTCTCAATCACTTCATGAATGAAATCTGGATGGTCATGCTTTGCCTTCCTGAAACAAATGGCTCTTTGAAACCCTTAATGATGAATTTGATCATATAGGCATTGTAGATATTCTCTGATTTGGGCTGGTCTAAACTAAACTCTGTTCAAAGAGAGGATGGTGATAGCAATTTCCAGGAAGTCTGTGGACATGCCATTCAATTTTAGATCATAGATATCATCTCCAAATGGTCACAAGTTATCATTGGTCTGGATACAGTACCATTTTGGAAGAAGTTAAGATCTCTGTGCTTTGGAAGAGTAGAAGCTCTGATACTATTTTAGCATTTTAAAAAGGAAGCCTCTCATCTACCACTAACCTCCTGTCCTTTTTATAGGAAAAAATAACATTTGTTTCTTTGAAATTTTTTTTCCCAAACTCTTCCCACCCATGAATTCATATCCATCCCTTTTCTTTTTTTTTTTTTCGGTACGCGGGCCTCTCACTGTCATGGCCTCTCCCGTTGCGGGGCACAGGCTCTGGACACGCAGGCCCAGCAGCCATGGCTCACGGGCCCAGCCGCTCCGCCGCATGTGGGATCTTCCCGGACCGGAGCACGAACCCGTGTTCCCTGCATCGGCAGGCGGCCTCTCAACCACTGCGCCACCAGGGAAGCCCCATCCCTTTTCTATTGGACTATTTGGAACCACCCTGAATGTCTCAAGAAGGCTGATGGTGTTGAAATAAAGAAGGAATATGTCTTCCCAATAAATAAGAAGGTTAAGTCAGGTATATGAACTAAAACATCATTCACTCCAAAAACAAAGAAATAGAAATTAACCTTCTCAAAGTCTCCATTAAGATAAATCTTTATGAAAAAAATGATTTTCAACTAGCCTTATTAAATTGTAACTGTTAAATGTAATAAGAGAAAATTAAAAGGACAAAGCTCGTAAAATTACGGGGATACAAATTTCCCTTTGTTTCTTAAAAAAAAAAATGAAGCAAATTAGAAAGAAGTCCCTCATTTTACTTTCCAAAATGCCATTGTAGAGGATAATCAGTGGATTGGAATATTATTTCTGTTACTCTGTGTTACTTTTCCAGTTCCAGAGAACATAATCTTGGCAAATCATAAATGTTTTGGATTCATTACCTAAAAGAACGAAAATGGAAAGGAAAAGAAAATCCACACCAACAACCCACCAAGTATGACAACACATTGTTTGGCTTCTGCTTTCACTCATTTTGATTAGATTCCCCAGAGTTTGAAAACTATCTTCCAGTCTAAATAAGGGTTGCTAAAATATTAGATGGACATTAAAGAAACAAAAAGGTGCTAAGCAGCCTAACTCAAAATTAGGTTACTCAAGTTCCATTTATTGATTACGTAGAATACAGCCAGACTGGCTGAAGTTTTGCTTGTTTGTTTTCAAAACTCTTTGAGTTGCCTGACAGGAATGCCATTTCAAAGAGCCTTCAGACAGGGTAATTTGGAGCAAGGATAAAGAGTATGTTTCATTCAACATCCTTTATTCACAAGAGCCTAGGGAATAGGCCAAGAAAATTAATATATCTTAGATTTTTAAAAATGTCTAGGACTTGATTTAAATAAAGCCCAAATGATTAATTAATTAAATCATTAAACAGAGCTCATTTGATCTATTTTGCATGATAACATGCTTTGGAAATAGTCATTAGAAAATCATGTAAATGATGTTCAACCCAAGGATGAAGTGGAATGGGAGTAATTAATGGGTAAAGATAATAAACTAGCATTTACTGAGTGCTTATTATAAGCCAAGTACTCTTCCATGTCCTTTACATGTATTATTCCAAATAACAATACTATGATGTAGGTATTATTATTATCAGTGCTTTACTTAAGGAAAGTGAGGGCAAAGAGAAGTGAGAAAATTTGCTCAAGCTCGCCTATTTGGTAATTATTGTAGTTTGCATTCTCAGCCAGGCAATCTGGTTCCAGAACCCACATTCTTAATCACCACCCTACGCGAAGAAAGGAGGCAAAATGGAGTCAATGCACACGGGCAGGTTAGTACTTATAGATTTGATATTTAATGTCAGCTATTGGAGAACTCCCTTGAAGGTCTCTTCCAAGGAGTAACTGTAATTTGTAATTTTGCTGGCATGAAAATATAAATGTTGCTTATTATCAGGCTGGCAGGTATGACCTTTCACTCAGCAAGTTAGTGAGCTTAACCAAATATCCTCCTCATGACTCTGAATGGCTGTTCCACTCTCACACATGCTACAGGTGTGTACGTATTTATGAACTGATAAAAAATGGATGATTTTTTTGAAAAACAAATAAGGTTTACATCCAAGTCCAAGCCTGGTCCACGCCTAAAATGTTTGCTCAGTGTTTGTTAAATTATCAGGACAGAAATTGAGATGGAAACTTCAGTTTAACTTGAGATGTCATTGAAAACTCTTGATCACATTATGAAAGTAGGATCTTCAACAACTAAAGTCTGAATACATAGTACACTTCTTTGTAAAATGATGACAAAGAGAGTCAGGTGCACAAGCCCCAGAATGAAACATAAAAGCTTTGTTCAAGAATGAGTCTCATCTCAAAAACCATAGTTAGAAAAGTTGAGAAGATGAAAAAGAAGAGTTAAGAAGGCTTATCCCAAGGTCAAATTGGACTTTGATTTTTTTTTTTTTTTTTTTTTTTTTTTGTGGTACGCGGGCCTCTCACTGTTGGGACCTCTCCCGTTGTGGAGCACAGGCTCCGGACGCGCAGGCCCAGTGGCCATGGCTCACGGGCCCAGCCGCTCCGCGGCATGTGGGATCTTCCCGGACCGGGGCACGAACCCGCGTCCCCTGCATCGGCAGGCGGAATCTCAACCACTGCGCCACCAGGGAAGCCCTGGACTTTGATTTTAATGAAGTTTGCAGACAGCTCTATCATATTAAAAACCTATCTCTCCTTTCTCTTTTTTGTGATAATTATTATTAAAACTGTATTTTTTTTCTTTCTAGCCGAGTAACTGTATCTAGTTGGGCTGGTGCTTTGTTCATGAACTTCCCTGCTTTTCCCGGATGGAGGAAGTAAAAACCTGATTCTGCACAAATTTCCTGTCCACGTTTGGGCAAATCACAGAATCGTGTGTTTTGCATGTAGGTGTTTACAAGAAAGCTGGGGATAAAATTATGAAGATTGCAGAAATGATCAATAAGAATAATTTTCTTTCAAGTGGGATGGCCTGGAATTCATGCAACCTCACTGAGTGGTCACTGGCTAGTGACGCTTGGGTCAAAATGTTGCCTGGCTTGTTAATAGAAGTTTAAAAAGGCTAGGGGACAGGTGGCCAGCAAGTGCATCAGGGAAGGAGGGTCCTGAGACACCCGTACCCCTTCCCCACCCTCACCTCTTCTTTCCTGCTTCTGTGGCTCTACCCAAACCAGCCTTTGCTCTGCTGTACTCTCCCTTTGACTTCCAATTGGCCCTAATTCTCTAATCTTCAAGGTCAAGTTCTCATCCCAGGGTGCGTGTGAAATCTAATTGCTGCTGCCCACACAGCCATCTCCTTTCTCTTTCTCCTTAGTTATACTGGTTGCATAATTACCATCTTATTATATGCTCTATTGCTCTCATTTAATCTGTGCCTCTAAATAGACTGTAAATTCATAATCTTAAATATTTTATGGAAAGTTGTAGCGTATCGAAGAAGAAATCAAGAGAAAGGAAGGAAGGAAGGCAGGCAGGCATGGGATGGCCAAAATAAGGGAGAAAAAGGAAGGAGGAAAAGGAGAGAGGGAGGAAGCAGTGAGATTATAACAACTTTGATGTCACAAAATATCTTAGAGCCCACAAAAGCACAAAGCTAGTTTTGGGTGTATAAAGAGACTCGCAATTACTGGTACTGATATTCTGCTTCTGGATCCTCCTTTAAACAATTTTCCTTGAACATCCCCGCTCCTCCCCACCTTCATGCATTTCTACAGTAGGTTAAAAAATATATATATTTCAATGCGCCCAGGGGAATGGGAGGAGGGGCTAAACCTTGCATAGGTCTGACAAGTAATTAACTCAATGAAAGAAAAAGCAGGAGAGAAGTGATTTCCTTGGGAACAAGGCAGCATCCAGGAAGAGTAACAGAACTTTTATTCAAAATATTAAGTGGATCAAAAGAGCAAGACACAAAGATGTGAATGTGCTTACATTTATTAGAAAAAATTTATCTGAGAAAGATTCAGCATCATTTTTGCTTGTAGCTACAGTATGAATTTCAGGTAATAAATATTTGTTAACTTTGGCTCACTGATGTTACAATGCCAGGATTTCAGGCCATATATATATATATATATATATATATATATATATATATATATTTCATGGGAGGAGTAGGCATTATTTTCTATTTGCAGAAAAAATCTAGATATGAAATTGAGTTCCATGCCAGTCTTGGGCTGGGTTGCTCTTCTCCTCACCTGTGCCCTGACTCAGCTTTCACAACACTCTACTCAATACTCTGTAATGACCTACCTGGGAAAGGAATCTAAAAAAGAGTGGATATATGTATATGTATAACTGATTCACTTTGCTGTACAGCAGAAGCTAACACAACATTGTAAATCAACTATACTCCAATAAAAATTAATTAAAATATAAATTAAAGTGGCCATTATAATCTCTAGGTTTTATTGCCCAAATGTATCATTTTATTCCACTAGCTTTTTACCTCCAATCTTCCTACTTTCCATGAAAGACACTGAAGCTTCTTTAATTGATTTCTGTTTGCTTCAAAAACTATTGTCTAAATCTATAGAGTTACTCTACGCTGTTTGTAGTTAGTTGTCAATCAGTTTATAAATATTGACTATTCTCATGAGCTCAAAAGAGTTCAAAGAATTGTACTTTCAAAGAAAATTGAGACTAAATTCAAGCATATACACCACTTAACATAAAACACATCTTTCTGGCTATATTATTCCTGTACCTCCAATCACTCCAGCTCAGGAATCAGATGCGCTGCCTAGGTGTTCCCTGGTATTCCCAATTCTACCACTGCTTAGCTCTGTGGTCCTGGATAAGTTAGTTAATTTTTCTAACTTCCAGTTTTCTCATCTGTAAAATGGGCATAATAATAGAATCTTCCTTATAGAGTTGTGAATGGGTAAAAATTTATGCTGCATGTAAAGTCTGTAGCACAATACCTGGTGTATCAGCATCTTACTAACGGTAGTTATTATCATCAACTTTATTCCACAATTGAGATATAATTTAGATACCATAAAATTCATTTTTAAATGTACAATTCAGTATTTTTATAGATTCACAAAGTTTTGCAATCATCATCACTCTCTAATTCCAGAACATTTTCATCATCCATAAAAGAACCTCCATATCCTTTAACAGTCATTCACATTCTTTCCTCTGGCCCCTGGCAACTATTCGTTTAATTTCTTTATTTATGTATTTGCTTATTCTGGACATTTCACACAAGTGGAATTATACAATATGTGGCCTTTTGTGTCTGACTTCTTTCACTTAACATTATGTTCTCAAGCACCATCCCATGTTGCACTATGTGTCAGTGCTTTATTCCTTTGTAATGGCCAAATAACATTCCATTATATGAATATATCACATTTTGTTTCTCCATTCTTCAATTGATGGGCTTTTAGGTTGTTTCCCTTTTTGGCTATTATGAATAATGCTGCTATGAACATTCATGAATAAAGTTTTGTGGGAATATATATTTTCAGTTCTCTTGGGTTTATGCCAAGGAGTAAAAATACTGGGTCATATGCTAATTCTATGCTTAAAGTTTTGACGAATTGACAAACTATTCTCCAAAATGACTGTACCATTTTACATTTTTACCAGCAATGGAAAAGTTTCCAATTTATTTACATCCTCTTCAACACTTGTTATTATCTGGTTTATTTATTTATTTTAATTTATGTATTTATTTGGCTGTGCAGGGTCTTAGTTGAGGCATGCGAACTCTTAGTTGCAGCATGTGGGATCTAGTTCCCTGACCAGGAATCGAACCCAGGCCCCCTGCATTGGGACTGTGGAGTCTTAGCCACTGGACCACCAGGGAAGTCCCTTATCTGTTATTTTGATTATAGGCATTCTATTATATGTGAAGTGGTATCACATTATGGGCTTCATTTCCCTTTCTTTAATGATTAATGATGTTGAGCATCTTTTCATGTTCTTATTGGCATGTGGACATTCTTTGGAGAATTGTCTATTCAATTCCTTTGCCCATTTTTCATTGGGTTTGTCTTTTTATTGTTGGGTTGTAAGAATTTCACACATTTTTATTGTGTATTATTTGATGGGCCACATGACATTCCAGAAGTGCAAACATAAAGACAGAAAATATAGACACATCCCTGCTTCTGTGAACTTCCATTCTAGGGGAGGTATAGATAAACAAAAAAGTAAACAAGTAAATGAACAATAAAACTGTCTGAGGACAATAAATGTTATAAAGGAAAGAAAATGGGGAATATAATAGTGCATGCAGTGGGGACAATATAAAAGATGGTGGACAGGGAACGACATACTTTGTGTTGAGACCTACAGAAACAGGAAGAACGTATCATAGGACGATAAGCTACTATTGAAAAGATGTACCAAGATTTCAGTAGCATAGGCAAATAAAAAAGCTGCATTTGTAAGTCAAGTGTAACCCATAGCCAAAAGAGTCCCTTTTAGCTTAGTGACATTTCTGGTAGAAGTTTTGGTCAACTTGGTCCTAAATCTGCAATTATATAACAGTACATTACTTATGCTCAGAATTCCTTTCACATGTTATCAGGTAGGTAAATTTTGCCTTGATATATTTTGAAAAATATATTGTACCTCTTGAATTCAAGGCCCATACAGTGCTTTTTACAGTTTATTAGGTAAGTACATATTTATTAAGTGTATACAGTTCAAAGCTAGTTCCCACCAGTTTACAATAATGAGGCCAAAGGGCAAGGTATTACTTGACATTATCCTCTTTATTAAATCAGGCATTCAGCAAAGTCAGAGCTGAGTTCTATGCTCCTGATATCGAACTTTCTTTGAAATCATTTTCCAAAGCAAATCCATAAAATATGAGGTGATCATGTTTCCTATTTGCAAACAATGCATAAAACATAAAGTAACAGGCACAATATTCACATTTAAAAAATGCAATTTGGAATGTAGTGCTCCCTTGCTTGTTTTGAAGCTGGCTGCCAGAGGAAATGAATAACAAGATCAGAAAAATCCAATAAAGGCTAAATGTGCTTTGGGGTAATTTCCCCATCATTTGGGTGTGGTTCCACTCAGATGAAGGGCAGATACCTGAAACCACTGCACACATTTCACTGTAATATAAGAAAAAAAAAAAGGCCTCTGTTCAAAAATCTCATCTAATGCAACTGGAACTATTCTACCCTATTCAACAGAGCACTCAGCAACACCTTATTATGAAGGCTGGCACTTTTACTAAATTGATTAAGAGCTGAAATTCAAAACTAGAAGTTAACAAAAATGCCTCAGGAATAACTATAATATGAAAAGTACTATCTGTTATTAGTGGCCATTAGACATCCACTTTTTAAACAGCTATTTATTGGATACCATGTACCAGGTACCATTTGTAGATACTGGGGGGCTTCCCTGGTGGCGCAGTGGTTGAGAGTCCGCCTGCCGATGCAGGAGACACGGGTTCGTGCCCCGGTTCGGGAAGATCCCACATGCCGTGGAGGGAGTGGCTGGGCCCATGAGCCATGGCCGCTGAGCCTACGCGTCCGGAGCCTGTGCTCCGCAACGGGAGAGGCCACAACAGTGAGAGGCCCACGTACCGCAAAACAAAACAAAACAAAAACTCATTAAAAAAAAAAAAAAAGAAAAAGAAAAGAAAAATGTAGATACTGGAACACAAAGATGAGAAAAAGGGACAAAACCTTGTTCTGAATAAGTCTCAATAACATTCTATTGGAGGACACAGATAATAAACAAATAAATAAGAGAACATTGAAATGTAATAAATGCTGCAAACGAAAGAGAAGGGGGTTATATATAATGATAGGAGGGATTGAGTAGGACAAGATTAGATAGGGTGATTAGTAAAGATTTCTCTAAAACTGTAAAATCTGACTTGAGAATTGAGACTAGGCTTGAATAAAATATTTCATATTGTATTTTTGTATGTCACATGGTGTGTGTTGTTTAATCCTTCTTTGATACAATTAAAGAATGAATTCTAGTTTGTGTTGTTTTTCACTACTTTTCTAACCCCATGTTTAGTACTATGCATTTCTAAAGAGGTTTAAATCAGTCACCGTTATTGAGAAAATATTAGCATATTAAAACAATTTCTACATTTGTATGTCTAATATTTTACAAAAACTAACTCTATCATGACCAGTATTGTCCTGATCTAATACTTATAGGATTTGCTTGCTTACTTTATCAGTTAGCTATTGTCATAACAGTGCTGTGTGACAAACCATCCCAAAACTCAGTGCCTAAAAAAATCTTTTATTCCACTTCATGTTATCTGTTGGTAGACTCATCAAGGATGGACTTAAATGGGCTTGGCTCAAAGCTGGATGCTGGATACAGGTCAACCCCACCTGTTTTTCATCTTCCTTAAAGCAGGAGCTACATTTCAGGTAGAAACATAGAATCACAAGAGACCAACTCTAAATATGAAGCACATTTCAAGCATTTGCTTGTGTCATATGTACTAACATCCCTTTTAACAAAGCAAGTCACAATAGCCAAGCCCTAAGTCAAGTGATGGGGCTACACCCTGCCCATGATGTGGCCTGAAGAAGTCTCATTGCCAAGCTCAACTCAGTGGGGCACAAAGTAACCCCTCTCTTGCAGGTAAAGGGAGAAAGTAAATATTTGCCATACAACAGCCTAGTCCACTACATCTTTCATTCACCAACTAAATATTGAGCATCTAGCACATTCAAGATATTGTGTTAGATGCTGCAGGATATTAAAAAACCCCACACATCTATGTGCAAGGAAACTTATTTAGGTATGCTTATTTGAGTCAACAACACAAGGTAGCAAGTAAGAAGTGTATTTTCAAAGAATCAGGTAAAAGGTTTGGACCTTCAGAGAAGGATGGAATTACAGATATTCCTCATCTTACATTGTTTTTTCAATATAGAAGATTTTTTAAGCTGAAAAAAATATACACCTACTCACTAGCATGTCTACGCATAAACACATACACACAAACTCATGCATATGTGATATCTCTTACTGCATGTTGAGCATGTATTATAATCTTCTATATTAGAAGATGCTGTCAGTACCCCATCAATTCCCCCTTATTTAACACTCACCTTCCTATAATTACTGATGGTTTCACATCTCAAGAAACTGCAGCCCTCAGTCTTAAGATCTTGTCTGCCCCTGGGTACATGTACAGCCTGTACATAGAATTGCCCAGATGGGTGATGGATTTAAAACCCTGGGAACTGCTCTCAGCCAGTGATGGACCAGAGGTGATAGAAAAATACATCAACTCCTTGCCCTGTGACTCACTAAGAATTCCCCAGCAGGATGGAGCCCTAGTCACTCACAGGGGAATCTGGTTTATTAAGACACACTCTGTTGCCCACTTTCCCTTCCCTGTCTCATTTCCCCATTCCTTACCAGTATGCTTCATGAGATCGCCTCTCAAATAAATTAATTGCTACTTGTTACTTGGATCCTTGTTTTGGGCCCTGCTTCTGGGTATTCCAAACTAAGATTATTAAATAAACTGAAATAACTCAAAATGATGGTGTTGGAATCTATTTGAGGCAGAAACATCAAACCCAAATCGAACAGCCTTGAGGCAACCAGTGTTTGACTTGGTATCTGGCTTGGAGCTTTTTATCTGTGTTTAGTTTCTGTATAAAAAGTAGAAGTTTCCATCTCTACAGAACACATCATATGCCTTATCAAGCAATGAATTTCATGTTAAATTTGCATCACCAAGAAAGGTTATATACATCCAGCTGAAGGAACTGGTGATAAATTCTTTTGTAAACATCTCATGAGGTCCTGATAAAACCAGAACCATGTATCTATAGAATCTGACCATTTCCTCCCTACCACTATTAATTCTACAAACATTTAGTACAAATTTACTATATGAACAGTACTATTCTACTTTTTAGAGATTTAACATTAGATTTAGGCCTGTTTTCTTCTGTCTTCTAAGTATTTATAATCCAGTTAAGAGTCAGGCATGGAAAAAGATAATGAAAATTAAGCTGTAATATAAACTATGGCAAATACCATAATTGAGGAATAAGCAAACTGCTCTCTGCATGCACCTGACCTCACTCGGAAATGGGAGTTGTTAACAAGATAATCTCCCATGAATAATCAAATATACTTTGGAATGTATTTTTGAAAAGAGAAAAGCCATGGCTGAAAATATAAAATATAGTTTAAAATAAATAAAGAAATGTATAGTTTAATATTCATTCTTTTGTTGTCAGCAAGAGACTCTTTTTTAGAAATGGTCTGGCATTAGACCCAACTTTGTGAAATCTGGATCAGGCAAAATTTAGCCAAGAAAACAGAATTGGGAATATTTTATTCAGGGACAGAACTGGTTGCACAGGTGCTGAAGGACAGAGAGGTCAAAGAGGAAAACAGTGTCCTATCTGGCAGCAGGAGGCCTGCTGCACCCCCAGACAGCAGAGTCCTGGGGAGGCTGGCCTGAGGCATGTTCCAGCAGAAGGTAAGAGGCACCCTTCTTTCCCTCCTTCCCATCCTCTAATCTCTCACTGACTCAACCCAGTGAGAAACGTGGCGGTGGGAACGTGGGAGACATAAACAGTAGGTTCGTATTAGTTATCTAATTTACATATAGTCGTGTGTATATGTCAATCCCTTTCCCCCCTTAGTAACCATAAGTTTGTTTTCTACATCTGTGATCTTTATATTCAGGAATGTATTTACCTTGATAGAAATCATAAGACCTTGATTCTAGCATTGGCCTTGCAACCAGTTAACGGGGTGACCCATGGCATGTCACCTAGCTTTTCTGGGCTTGTAACATGAAGGAGACAATCAGATGATCTCATAGTTCTGATTTAGCTCTATTGCTCTATGATGGTAGGAAATGTGTATCTTCAGACAACAAATATACCTGAGTTTTCTTTACATCTTTAGTTTCAGGAGAGAATCTGGGTTGAAGCTCCTCTCTGAAGTTCACTCATAGCTTTCTCATGCTCTTCAGCAAGCCCAAGAGTATCTCCCAACCTGTCAATTCCTTGCCCTTTAAATTGTATGAACCAGGGAAATTGCCTACAAGGAGCTCAGATTCCCAAGGCTGCTCCTTGGTTGCTGACATGCCCAGAGAAGCTAGTGCTCTGGGGTCCAGTGGATGGCGTAAAATTCCTGGGTATCATTCTAGACTCTTCCTTCATCCCCAAATTTAACAGTAACAGTTTCTGATGCACTGGGAACTTCAATGTTGGACATATATGAGAGAAACAATATTGAAATGTAGAGGTTGACGGTTATAGGGAAATTTTTATAAGGAATCCAGGGCTTTGTTGGAGGGGGAAATCAAGAGTCCCTTACCTCCTCCTCCCTCCAAGCTCAAAACTTTTAGAATGTGATTGGATAAGCAAATAATTGACCATGACAAAAACCCCAGAATCAATGAATTCAATGAATCACCTATGAAAAGACATCATGAAATTACAAAAATATGGGTGAACCACTTCATGCACAAAACCAGGTATAGTCTGAGCATTGTCAGTGTTTCTCTAATGGTTCACCCATCACTCTAACGGTTCCTGACAGTTCCTCAGGTCTGTCTTACCATCTCTGTGCTCTCATCCCTCAGCTTGTGTGCTGTAGCCTTAAGGCTCACACCTGCAAACATCATTGCATGACTGTCCTTGGGCTCCTGAAGCTTCTCTGACCACATCACTAGAAGAAATCAGGAAGTGCCTGGTAGTTTATAGCCCCCCGAATGGAACTTGGCTAATGAGTAGGAAAGCCCAGCTCCCCTGCCTTGAGTCAAGGAAAACTCTGAGGTGGGACTTACATGCTGTAGCTTCCTGTAGGATCAGGCTGAGACTGGGGCTTTGCCTGAAACCACATCCTTGCTTGGCTTCTTCCCTCTTCCCTGCTCTACTCCCTTACAGTCTTTCCCTAGAAGCACTTTCTTAATGAACCACTTGCTCATGAATCATCATCACCTCAAGATCAGCTACTGGGAACCTGACCCAAGACATAAGTGTTGTATAGGAATGGTGGCTGTGGCTTCCTGAGATTGCAGAGAGTGGAAATTCTTCTATCGTACATTATAGGACATTTCTACACCCTGAGGAAGAAACAATATGATTGGACCTAAATAAATTTAATGTTGGGAGCCCATGACAATTCTGTCAGGTACATCTTTCAATGAGCAAATTACTGTTGAGGTTGGTGAAAGACTAGGAAAAACCACTGTAACCACAGCAGGAGTTTGCATCAACGGTCAAGGTAGACAGAACAAGTGCTCACATTTGCTTTGGACAAAACAGGGGGGGCACATAAAGGTGACAGGAGCTGCAGCCATGAGGATAGGACAATCTTTCTTGACTAGGTTTTGTCTGCCACCTCTAAGCCTCTAGCTCTAGAGTTCAGTAGCATAATATATCCTCCTAGACTAGACTAGATGACCCAACTTCCCATAATGGTACTACAGTCTTTCAAATTCAAGGAGAGATTCATGAGTATGCTCCCAAAGATATTTGGACATATCAGTGAATGGACAACTTAGCAAGAAGCCTTAGACTTCCCATGAGTGAGACCAAGTTGAGGCTGAGATATTGCTCTGTGAAACTTCAAGTAGCAAATCAGGGAAGCACTGTTACCAGTCAAGGAATCACACTAATCCATGCCAATACTGCCTCCTTGAATCCATCTACTTTTTTCCCCATTTATCCACCTCTGTCTCTTCAGTAAGTCAGTTTATCACCATTTCTTACCTGGATCAGTATAGCTACAGTCACCAATCTCCCTACCTTTAGTTTTGCTCCCCTCTAATCTATTCTTCACACTCTAAGTACACTCATCTCTTTATAAGGCTCTTAAGATCCTCCAATGTCCTGAGACTCTCCTTGTCTCTGCATTATCTTCAGGCATAAAGTTGAAACTCCTTAGCATGGATGTGAAGCCATTTCGTGACCTGGCCTCTGACCACCTCTCACCATACATCCTCTCCTCCTGGCATTTTATGCTCCATCCATTCCTCACACATACCTCTTATCCTGGCTCATCCCCCCTACAGACTTGGTTTGGACAGCCCCCTGCACCTAGCTTTGTCCCAGTCCCTGCAACACCATGAAATTTTTATCTGTTTTTATCTGTCTTCCTTCCTGGTTCACAGACCAGAACCTGGCATTCATCCACCTTCTCCAGCAGGCACTCTGAAGATTTCCCTCCACTCTTTGACTCTGAACATCTTTGTTGGTGTTGACATCCACATAACAGAGCCGATCAAAGAGGATGGGGCCCAGATGAGGGCTCATTCAAGATGAGATCAGCTGCTTGGTACACTTTTCTTTTCTTTAGCTTTTGCAATAGGTATCTATACATTTGACTCCAAGAAAATTCTTATTGATTTTAAGGAAAAGATCACATCTCTTCTACCGCACAGCTTCTTTCCATGGACTGCAGACATATGCTTATAGACTAGCAGCTTGTAACAATGCCAAGGCTCAACATTAATTCTTTTACTTCCTGCCCCAGTCCCCCTTGCAAGCACTCTTCCCAATTCCTTGGACTCTTACACAGTTTCTATTACTTTAGTGGTTGTAGATGATGATTATGGGGTTGATGAGAGTGATTTACCTGCGGCAAGTGAGGCTCATATAGAAACAGAAAAATCTGTGCAAATTAATCTCCAGAAAATGTCTGCCTTTCTTCTTTCCTTTCCCCAGCCCTTCTCTGCTGTATTGATCCTACCTTTATCCTTTTCACAAAGCCCTGTGATAACCTGTCTCCCTTCATTTTTGGCCCTGGCTTCGTGGGGGCATTTATTATGAACTCTGGTTTAGAGACTTTTAGCAGTCTATAATCTTGGCCAGGCTCGAGCTCAGCCAGTCCTGAAAGGCTGCTAAGTGAAGTGTGACAAATGCACAATCATTTAGTGGTGACCAGTAGCAGCTGGGATGATGTTGTATCTATCCCAGCAGCAGAAGCAGGACATTTATTTGGCAATAGTCTTCATCTTCTCTCTCCTCTTAACCTCACAATGTAACATCTAAACAACCCACTTCTCTGAGAGAATTATTTGAGGAGTAGAACTTAAATCCCCACATTTCCAGAATCGCCTACGTAAAAGCATCTTCAGGCATGGATATGACAAAGCTAGGATGCAAGCTGGTGTCATTTTGTTTCCCTGCCTAAGAGTGAGGCAGCAGCACTGAGGCAGGACCCAGGGGAGCCCTTTATTCCAGACTGAAATGACACACAAAACTAAGCATCCTACACCTCCCACATTCATTACGGAAAAGATGAAAAACAGCATCTTTAGAATTATTTATCATTTTTAAAAATTGGTCTAATGAAATCATGTATGCCCCCATCCCCTCGGGGTTGGCTTGTTAACGATTTCTGCTTACATTTGCCCTTGAAAATTGAAAAGACCTCCTATTAAAATACAGGAAGAAACCCTCCAAAAGTTAAATCAGGACACTCTGGTTCCCCTTTGCCCAGCAGTCTGTACTGGTATTTGTTTGTGGTTTTGGTTTGCATTTCCTTGATGACTAATGTTATTGAGCATCTCTTCATGTACTTATTGGCCATTTGCATATCTTCTTTAGTGAAGCCTCTATTCAAATTTTTGCCCATATTTTATTAGCTTGTGTGTCTTCTTATTGAGTTGTAGGAGTTTTGTGTTTTTTTTATACATTCTGGATACAAGTCCTTTGTCTGATATATATGTGTAGCAAGTACTTTCTCACTGTCACTTGCCTTTTTGTTTTCTTAATAATGCCTTTTAAAGAGCTTTAAAAGAAAAGATACAATTCAATTTACCCTGTTTTTCTCTAATGCTTCAGGCTTTTTGTGTTGTAAGCAATCTTTGGTTAGCCAAAAACCACAAAGGTATTTTCCTGTTTTATTCTCGAAGTTTTATAGTTTTAAGTTCACTCTTACAGCAATAATCTATTTGGAGTTATTTTTTGTGTATGGTGTCAATAATGGCCAAGGTTCTTTTTTTTTTTTTTGGCATATGAATATCCAGTTTAGCATCATTCATTGAAAAGACTTTCTTTTACCCATTCCATTCTATTGTGCTGGTAATTTTGTCATAAACCAACTGACTATATAGGTGATTTATATTCTGTTCCATTGGTCTACAAGTCTGTATTTTCACTAATATCAACGTGTCTTAATCACTGAAATTTGGAATGTAGCCAGGCTGGATTTTGATACTTTTCTTTACATCCTGATCACTTTTCCTCCACTTTCCTTTTGTGTATATGTGTGTGTGTGTGTGTGTGTGTGTGTGTGTGTGTACATATATGTTCATAAATATTTTCATAAAATATATATAAATATTTTCATCCTCTCTTCTAACTCTCGTGGGCAGGATCTATGATCTCCCCACCTCAAATATCAAAATTTACCTCTCTAATTAGAGTTTTTTCTGGATATATGCCCAGGAGTGGGATTGCAGGATCATATGGTAACTGAAAACTCTAATTCGAAAAGATACATGCACCCCAATGTTCATAGCAGCACTATTTACAATAATCAAGACATGGAAGCAACTTAAGTGTCAATTGACAGATGAATGGATAAAGAAAATGTGGTACCTATATGCAATGGAATATTACTCTACCATAAAAAAGAGTGAAATAATGCCATTTGCAGCAACATGGATGGACCTAGAGATTATCATATTAAGTGAAGTAAGTGAAACAGAGAAAGACAAGTATCATATGATATCACTTATTTGGGGAATCTAAAAAAATGATACAAATGACCTTAATAGATTCACAGACACAGAAAACAAACTTATGGTTACCAAAGAGGAAAGGGGGGGGAGTGGATAAATTAGGAGTTTGGGATTAATGTATACACACTACTATATATAAAATAGATAAACAGCAAGGACCTACTGTATAGCACAGGGAAATAAACTTAATATCTTGTAGTAACATAACAGAAGAGAATGTAAAAAAAGAATATATATGTGTGCACGTGTGTGTGTGTGTGTGTGTGTATAACTGAATCACTTTGCTGTACACTTGAAACTAATATAACACTGTAAATTAACTATACCTCAATAAAATTTTTTAAAAAAATTACCTCTCTGGTATTCCATTCTCCGGGAGCCCTGCTGTATACAAAGGTCAAGATTAACTGTGATAACGTTTGGTAATGATTTTTCCTTCTCAACTGACATATTTACATTTTTCAATCGTAATGCAAAGATTTAGCTTTCTGGATGGTAACTTCAGACACCATAATAAGTTTCTTATAATAAAGGCCATATTTTGAGATCATGTGTGCTTTTGGACACCCCTTAAACCAATGTTCTTCAAAGGATGGTACTTGGACCACTGGTGTCATGAGAGAGGCTTTCAGATCATACTAACATATTGTGTTTTAAAATTAATAGTTGTACATGTTTTTGGCTATGTGTTGAGATTGTAGTAACCCAAACATATAGTAGTTTCATAGACAGCGTTGCTGAGTCAAAGTGTAATTTGTTTACAAAAAAAGAAATTAGTGAATCAATTTAAAGAAAAGTATTTATTAGGTGATTTGATAATAGTGTTATATCCTTTTTCCAAATTGCTAAAACTTAAATAACACCAACCTAAACGTGAAGACAGGTAGACACTTGCTCAATTGCCTTGGGTAAGCAAGAAAGGTGAGGTTAAGACCCCTCCTTCCACCCTTCTTGTAGGTGCATGTGTGCTGCTGGCACCCCTCACACATCCTCTTTATTTGCCTAGTCCCCCATTCCTCAGCTGCTAAGAGCATTGTCTGCCCCTTCTCCTGAAAAATGCCATCCTTGCCCTTTCTCCCATGCCAGGCTTGCAAGATGAACTGATATAAGAGCTGAAAAATGCACCTCTCTTGTTTCTGGTTTGGGCAACCCTGTGGCTGATTCCCACTCCAGAGTTCCCTATGGGGTCAGGCTGAGGCTAGTCGTGACTATGCTGGACCCAAATTTATGCCTGACGTCTTACTCTGCTTCCCTTAGTCTCTTACAAATTTCACTGGAGAGTTACTCCATCAAGAAATCACAAGCAAAGGAATTCCTGTTTCAAGTTCTGCTTCTAGGGAATTTGTTCTAAGACACAAAGCTTAAATAACAGCCTCGGGAAATACAGAGAAACTGGCCAGATACCTTCCCGGGTCTTTGTAAACCTTCTGACATATTTCATTCTTTTCCTTCCCTATCTGGTCATGTTTAAGAGTCAGTGGATCCTTTAAAGAGTTACTGTCCACAATGAAGGACTAACTGCACCCTTTGTGTCCTACCTAATGTGTCTTCCTTTGTCTGCATTTTATCTTTTTCTAGACCAGCTCTGATAGGATAAATGTTACTGGGTCTTTTATGGCATAAGCCACCCCGCTTACTCTTTCTCCTTCCTTCCTGCCCTAAAGACAGCATACTAGTTTGCCATTCATGAAAACTCTTCCTGGATCATTAACTTACATGGAAAGAGGGTTTCCCCATGTAGGGTGATTTTTAAAGTAAAACTCAAAGCTCCATTAAATGCCCTCTTATCTTTGTAAGCTTGAGGCAGAAAGACTTCTTTTTCACTCATTATAGCAATTATTTTCTTTCTGCCCTTAAACATATCTGGAGATTTCAAATCATGGAAGCAATTTAGCTATCAAAACTGCCATAATATAAAAATAATTTAAATTCAAACCAAATAGACTAAAAAAATGATGGATAAAAGAGCTTAGAAAAGTCTGTATCATGTTCTAGTCTAAGCAATCTTTATTTCCTTGAAAAGACTTATCTTCTATATCATTAAATTTTTATTCCTATCACTCCTGAGTTGTTTGACCTACAGGAATCTTTCATTGCCTCACATTAGACTTTTAAGATTTTCAAAAATTATATTGAGGCGTAACGTGTATGCAATAAAATGCACAAATCTTAGGTGTACCAGCTGATGAAATTTTCCATATGCCTACCCTTGTGCAATCATCACACAGTTAAGATATAGACTCTCTCCAGCAATGTGAAGGCTCTCTCTTGTCCTCTCTCGCTCAATACCCTCTGCAAAATACCCATTATTTTGGTGGCAATTACCCCAGATTCATTTGCTTCTCCTTCTGATTCATATAAATGGTATGGTACAATAGGTACACTTATACATATGGCTTGTTTTACCGAATGTTGTATCTGTGAGTGCTATACATACTTCTGTCTATATATGCTGTCTGTTCATTTCCATTGTTGTTAATATAGTCCACTGGTGACTATATCATTACATGATTACCCATGGTATTGTTGATGAGTGTTGGGGAGTTTGTAATTTTTGGCAACTATATATTGTTCTGAAATGAGCATTTTTAAACATACATTTTGTTGGATATATGTACTCATTTCTGTTTGGTATATACTTAGGAATGGTATAGAGAAAACAAATTCTTAATGTTAATAGACACTGCCAAACAATTTTTCCAAAATTGTCATACAGTTATACACTCCCTATAAGCAATGTACGAATTCCAGTTGTTTTACACTTAGTACTGTCATTTTATTTTTCATTCTAGTGGTTGGATAGTGGTGTTTTCTTGTATTTTAATTATCATTTCCATGAAAACTAAATTATATCAAGCAAAACTTTAATACATTTTTATGAAATTCTCAATCAAGCATTTTATTCTTTTACTTATTGATGTGTAGGAGTTGTTTATATATTTTGGGTAGGAGTCCTTGTTGAATGTATGTACTGAAATTATTCTCCCTGTCTATAATGTGCTTTAATAATCACTCAGTGACCTGACACAGCCAAAAATAAATAAATAAATAAATATATTTTTTTTAAAAAAGAGTATATTTGATGAACAGAAATACTTTTTTACTGGTCAGATTTATAATTTGTTTCATTTATGATTAGTGCTTTATTTTTTACTGTTTAAAAAATCATTGCCTACAACAAGGTTATGAAAATATTCTCCTAGAGTGTTTTCTCCTAGAGAAGTGCTGTCTGATATAGTTAGCCACTAGCCACATATGGCTATTGAGAACTGGAAATGTGGAAGTCTGAACTGTGCTATAACATATAGATCATCGAATTTAACTGTTAATTTAAAAATAACGTAAAATACCTCATGAAGAATTTATATTTCCTACATGTTAAAATGGTAATGCTTTATATATGTAGGGTTAAATAAAATATATAGTAGAAATTAATTTCACTTGTTACTTTTTTGTGTGTGTGTGTGTGTGTGGTACGCGGGCCTCTCACTGCTGTGGCCTCTCCCGTTGCAGAGCACAGGCTCCGGACGCACAGGCTCAGCGGCCATGGCTCACGGGCCCAGCCGCTCTGCGGCATGTGGGATCCTCCCGGACCAGGGCACAAACCCATGTCCCCTGCATCGGCAGATGGTCTCTCAACCACTGCACAACCAGGGAAGCCCACTTGTTACTTTTTAATATTTAGAATGTGGCATGCACAAAGCTACAGTAATCAAGACAGTGTGATACTCTCATAGGATTGACATATAGATCAATCGAATAAAATTGAGAATCCAGAAACAAGCACTCAACTGGTTTTCAGCAGGGTGCCATAGCAATTCAATGAGAAAGAATAGTTTCTCAACAAATAGTGCTGGACACCTGAGTATCAACATGTAAGATAATGAAGTTGGACCATTTGCTCACACTGTGTACAAAAATTAATTCAAAATAGATCATAAACATAAATAGAAGAGCTAAAACTATAAAACTCTTAGCATATTAGGTTCTATTTAACTAGTTTCTCCTGAGGGCAGGCCTTACTAAGATCAGAGTGCCCCGGTGTATTTGAAAATAACTCCTTTTCCTCTCTCCCTGCCAGAAGAACAAGGGCATTTTTCTCCAATATTCACTCTGAGAACCCAGAAGAACTCCCAGAGGTAAATCTCACAAAATTACAGTGCAGCCCCCCACCCCAAGACTGGTTCCCCTGGAATGTTTAACTCTCAGAATTGTCCATACTCAGCCTCCAGCAACTATTCAAAATTGTCCAGGTTTTCTCACTCATTCCTATGGAGGTTTCTGCTCATGGGCTTCTGCTCAATGAGCCACAACTCCCTGTACTGGCCTGACTCTCTAATCCTGGGGGCAGCAGTCTGCCCTGCATCCTCCCTTCTCTTATGGATCCAAAGAGAGCTGTTGATTTTTCAGTCTGTTCAACTTTTTATATGTCGGTAGGGCAAACTGGCACCTTCCAAGCTCCTAACGTGAGAAATTGGAAACCGGAAGCTGGCATTTGTTTCTTTCAAGTCTTTGGATAACCAAACTTTAATGAAATAAACATTTACTCTTGACCAGCATCATTTCTATATCAATTCAGTGATGATTCAACAAAATGAACACCTCATTTAAAATGGATGCACAGTATAATAAGTACATAATATTGAAGAACATTCACTTTTTAATCAGATGAATACAAACCTGACCACGTATGAGTTTGGTCATATCCACTATGTTCCTAATCTCTCTGACAGCAATCTCTCAAATGTGAAATGTGCAGAGTCCCTACTTCCCTGGGTCATTATAAAGACAAAATGAGATCACATCTGCAAAGCCCTTCAAAACTGGACATGCTATGAAAGCTCAATAGACAGAAATTATTAATTATTGTAGACTCGAATATTTCTTCTATTGTTATATTTTAGATTATTTCCTATTTTTTTCTAGAAATAACAGTGAACTATACATCTATTTCCATAAGTGTTTGTTTACATTTTTTAGTATTTTTACAAGCTCAAGTTCCCGAAATCACAATAGATTATAAATATTTTTAAAACCCAGATATATGTTGACAAATTGCATTCTAAATAAGTTATATTAATTTATATTTTTACCACCAGGGTGTGAGAATGCCTACCTCAATAATCCTTTACAAGTGGATTTTTTTTAAAAAGCTGATTTGAATTTGAACTTAAATTTCTTTGATTACTAGAGAATCTGCATTATTTATTTTTAATATATCAGTCAATGACATTTCAGTTTTTGTTTTTGTTCTTTGTCCTTTTTGTAGTACACTATTATTTTTAAATATATATTTTTAAATGTCCTTGACCATTGTGATTTCCAGTTTGTATTTATTAGTCAAATATTATTTATTTCAATTCTATAAGTAATTTTTAGAAGGATGACTTTATATTTAAGAAGTAATGTGATATCGGGCTTCCCTGGTGGCACAGTGGTTGAGTGGCCTGCCCATGCAGGGGACACGGGTTCGTGCCCCGGTCCAGGAGGATCCCACATGCAGTGTAGCACCTGGGCCCGTGAGCCATGGTCGCTGAGCCTGTGCGTCCAGACCCTGTGCTCTGCAATGGGAGAGGCCACAACAGTGAGAGGCCCGCGTACCACAAAAAAAAAAAAAAAAAAAAAAAAAAAGAAGTAATGTGTTATAAAAGCATTATTAAAAAATCAGACAATTCAAAAACACACAAAGAAAATATTTTCAGAATTACTCCATATCATTCCACTCAGAAATAATCATTGTCAACATTTAGAAGCTATCATTTCATGCATGTCTATATAAAAACATCTATCTAAATAACAAATAATAAACAGATAAATAAATACAAATTATTTTAGAAAGATGGTTATCACACTATAATGCTACACTTAGACTTTTAAATAAAATTTAATTACATTAAAACAAGGTACGATGTGAAAACTGCCTTGAAATTAGGGAATATTGAGCTTCAGATAAATGTTCCTTCACCACCTGACATTAATTACCAAAAGAGCTATCTGAAATCAATAAATGAAATTAGAGATAATTTAAGACGTTAGAGTATTTTTTTAACCTTATGTTTCAAATTTAGATAAGCTCTATTGACTTCCTGCTCTGAAAAATAAGGAAACTTTTTCATATTCTCCTCAAAATCTTTGGTATTTACATATTATAAATATATGTTTAGCATTTTATATTATATTTACTGTGTCAAAAAGTTTTATAGTCAATATAACTGTTATTGTTTGGTCTTGGTTTTAAAGTTTAGTGGATTCAATGCCTATAACTCTTCCTTTTACCATGATTTCTTTTCTCTCTCCTTTCCTGATTTTGAACTTAGTAGGGTAGGTCTCTTGTTAAGTGTTCTTACTGCAATAAATAAAATTTTTAAAAAGCTTCATACAAGCTTTTCTCTTGAAAAATCAACACAATATTAAAATGAGTTTAAAATATGAATAGGCATTTCACAAAATTAAATATAAATTGTCTATAAATTTATGGAAAGATATACAACATCACTTACTGTTTAAAGAAATGCAAATTAGGTAACCATGTTCTAAAATTGGCAATAGCTGAGCAGTGATAAAAATTTAACTATTTTCTAATAGGTACTGTCTATGAACATGTGGAAAAACCCTACTTTCATGCACTGTTTACAGGATTCTAACATTGATAAACTTGGCACACTCTCATTGTAGTTAATCTTACCAATATCTTGCAGATTTTAGAAGGTCATGTTTAACCTAAAAATTCTACTTCTTGAATTTTTTCGAGATATTCTCTCATAAATGAAATCAAAGGAATTTGAAAAAGAATTTACTCCACAGCATTGTCTGTAAGAGCAGAAAATCTGGAAGCAGTAAAAATATTCATCTACAAGGGAAAAAGGAAATTATCTACAGCCTATCTCTGATTTCAGAGGGACTACTATGCTTTTATTTTAAATGAGTTAAAACTATTTGTGCTAATAGGGAAATATCTTCAAGATGCAGTGCTAGGTTAAAAAAGCAAAGTGGAATACAGTAAGTATAGTATATGTGTATTCAGGGAAATAATGTCTGGAAATACTTATAGATGTCTTTTGGCATTGGTCCTTCTTGGGAGTAAGAGAAGGTACTCTCTTACTCTCTAGTAAGAGGATGAGGATGGTTGGATGGGAGAATCAAATTTCATTGTATAATATTTTAATCTACTTTAACTTTGCTTCCAATAAAGATTTGGTATAGGACTGTACAGCTGCTGATGAGATTTTTTTTTAGAGGAAAAAAAAAGAAGGTAGCATCAAGAGGCAGGCTTCTTGTTTCAGATGTGTACATCAATATTTTTTAACCAATTAACAATAGTGATTTGGTGTCTATCTAATATTATTTCTTTTAGTTCATTTGCCTCATTTTGGTTCACTTAACCAACATAAAATGGACACCTATAACGTGTCAAGCATTGGGTAAGATTTTATGGTGCCATGCCTACCCTCAAAGTGGTAGTCATCCAGTAGGTGTCTCATAGCCAAGTGGCTACAAATAAGGAGTATAAAGTCAGACTACCTAGACTCCAGTAGGCTTCTGCTGCGTACTTTGGGCAAATTTCTTAAGCTTTGAATTCATCAGTCATCATTTTTTCATCAATTAAAAAAGAAAATAAATAACAATAGCACTAATATTCCTGGGTTGTCATTAGGATTAAATGAGCTAATAATTACATTGAATCTGAAACAGCAGATCATAATTAAATTAAAGAGGTTAATATCTGAGATTGGAAGACTTTCTTTCTTTGACCTGAAATAAACAGGCAGATTTCCAATCTAGATAAAAGACACTTCCTCAGGAAGTGTCTATGGATGGATAATTGATAAGTATTATAAGTTGTTCTTTACCTATGGTACCCATCCATCCCCCAGCTGCTTCAGTGTTTGTTTTTTTAACATCTTTATTGGAGTATAATTGCTTTACAATGGTGTGTTAGTTCCTGCTTTATAACAAAGTGAAGCACTTATGCATATACATATGTACCCATATGTCTTCCCTCTTGCGTCTCCCTCCCTCCCACCCTCCCTATCCCACCCCTCTAGGTGGTCACAAACCACCTAGCTGATCTCCCTGTGCTATGCGGCTGCTTCCCACTAGCTTTCTATTTTACATTTGGTAGTGCATATATGTCCATGCTACTCTCTCACTTCGTCCCAGTTTACCCTTCCACCTCACCGTATCCTCAAGTCCATTCTCTAGTAGGTCTCTGTATTCCCGTCTTACCCCGAGGTTCTTCATGACTTTTTTTTTTTTTTTTTTAGATTCCATATATATGTGTTAGCATACAGTATTTGTTTTTCTCTTTCTGACTTATTTCACTCTGTATGACAGACTCTAGGTCCAACCACCTCACTACATATAACTCAATTTTGTTTCTTTTTATGGCTGAGTAATATTTCATTGTATATATGTGCCACATCTTCTTTATCCATTCATCTGTTGATGGACACTTAGGTTGCTTCCATGTCCTGGCTATTGTAAATAGAGCTGCAATAAACATTTTGGTACATGACTCTTTTTGAATTATGGTTTTCTCAGGGTATACGCCCAGTAGTGGGTTTGCTGGGCAGTATGGTAATTCTCTTTGTAGTTTTTAAAGAAACTTCCATACTGTTTTTTATAGTGGCTGTATCAATTTGCATTCCCACCAACAGTGCAAGAGTGTTCCCTTTTCTCCACACCCTCTCCAGCATTTATTGCTTCTAAATTTTTTGTTGATGGCCATTCTGACTGGTGTGACATGATATCTCATTGTAGTTTGGATTTGCATTTCTCTAATGATTAATGATGTTGAGCATTCTTTCATGTGTTTGTTGGCAATCTGTATATCTTCTTTGGAGAAATGTCTATTTAGGTTTTCTGCCCATTTTTGGATTGGGTTGTTTGTTTTTTTGTTATTGAGCTGCATGAGCTGCTTGTAAATATTGGAGCTTAATCCTTTGTCAGTTGTTTCATTTGCAACTATTTTCTCCCATTCTGAGAGTTGTCTTTTGGTCTTGTTTATGGTTTCCTTTGCTGTGCAAAATCTTTTAAGTTTCATTAGGTCTCATTTGTTTACTTTTGCTTTTATTTCCATTTCTCTAGGAGGTGAGTCAAAAAGGATCTTGCTGTGATTTATGTCATAGAGTGTTCTGCCTATGTTTTCCTCTAAGAGCTTGATAGTGTCTGGCCTTACATTTAGGTCTTTAATCCATTTTGAGTTTATTTTTGTGTATGGTGTTAGGGAGTGTTCTAATTTCACTCTTTTACATGTAGCTGTCCAGTTTTCCCAGCACCACTTATTGAAGAGGCTGTCTTTTCTGCACTGTGTATTCTTGCCTCCTTTATCAAAGATAAGGTGTCCATATGTGTGTGGGTTTATCTCTTGGCTTTCTATCCTGTTCCATCGATCTATATTTCTGTTTTTGTGCCAGTACCATACTGTCTTGATTACTGTGGCCTTGTAGTATAGTCTGAAGTCAGGGAGCCTGATTCCTCCAGCTCCATTTTTCTTTCTCAAGATTGCTTTGGCTATTCGAGGTCTTTTGTGTTTCCATACAAAATTGTGAAATTTTTTTGTTCTAGTTCTGTGAAAAATGCCAGTGGTAGTTTGATAGGGATTGCATTGAATCTGTAGATTGCTTTGGGTAGTAGAGTCATTTTCACAATGTTGATTCTTCCAATCCAAGAACATGGTATATCTCTCCATCTATTTGTATCATCTTTAATTGCTTTCATCAGTGTCTTATAATTTTCTGCATATACATCTTTTGTTTCCTTAGGTAGGATTATTCCTAGATATTTTATTCTTTTTGTTGCAACGGTAAATAGGAGTGTTTTCTTAATTTCACTTTCAGATTTTTCATCATTAGTGTATAGGAATGCCAGAGATTTCTGTGCATTAACTTTGCATCCTGCTACTTTACCAAATTCATTGATTAGCTCTAGTAGTTTTCTCATAGTATCTTTAGGATTCTGTATGTATAGTATCATGTCATCTGCAAACAGTGACAGCTTTACTTCTTCTTTTCCAATTTGGATTCCTTTTATTTATGTTTCTTCTCTGATTGCTGTGGCTAAAACTTCCAAAACTATGTTGAATAATAGTGGTGAGAGTGGGCAACCTTGTCTTGTTCCTGATTTTAGTGGAAATGGATTCAGTTTTTCACCATTGAGGACGATGTTGGCTGTGGGTTTGTCATATATGGCCTTCATTATGTTGAGGAAAGTTCCCTCTATGCCTACTTTCTGCAGGGTTTTTATCATAAATGAGTGTTGAATTTTGTCAAAAGCTTTCTCTGCATCTCTTGAGATGATCATATGGTTTTTCTCCTTCAATTTGTTAATATGGTGTATCACGTTGATTGATTTGCATATATTGAAGAATCCTTGCATCCTGGGATAAACCCCACTTGATCATAGTGTATGATCCTTTCAATGTGCTGTTCGATTCTGTTTGCTAGCATTTTGTTGAAGATTTTTGCATCTATGTTCATCAGTGATATTGGCCTGTAGTTTTCTGTCTTTGTGACATCTTTGTCTGGTTTTGGTATCAGGGTGATGGTGGCTTCGTAGAATGAGTTTGGTTGATTGCTTATAGCTCACTACTGCCCTCTTTATCCTCAGAATTGTTCATGGTTTCCTCCCTGGAAAATGTCTTGAAGGTTACACACTATTTCTGGGGACACTTGCAGCTGACTGATAAGAAGGTAGTAGTGACCAGCCTCTTTGTCTCAAGTTGAAACCTAGTCTCTAGTCTCCTGCATCCTCCACAGCTCCCTGTGGCATCAGCTTCAGCTGAACCCACATCTTTTCATGGCTTCCTCCCGGTCCCATCCTGCTTTCCTCCCTCCTCTCCTCCTAAGAGCCCTTCCCAATTAATTACGTGCATTCAGATCCCCATCTCAGGCTTTGCTTCTAGGAAAACTAGCTTAAGATAAGTATGAAATATTATTTTCTGACTTTGCATCACCACCCTGTTAGGGGGGCTCAGAATGATTTAGCAAACCAAATTTGAACAATGACTAGATAATAATATACTAATTATGGCAGCTACCAGGAGGGGAGATGCTCTTTGCAAGACAACTTGAGAGAGGAATGAGGTACAATGTAAAAGCAAAGATACTTCTCCCCTCTGTCGATCTGCACGTCAAGTTCTGTTGCTCAGGTACCTGTCTTCTCTGATCATCTCAGTGGGAAGGCTGTACCTGTGGTGATTCTCAATGGACTCTTACTTTGTCTTAAATTGGCAGCCGGCTTCTTGACAGGGGACCGTGATCTTGTGAGTGATAATTTTGCCCCTGCAGACTTTCCTGGGTGGAGTCTTTCCCATGTCAAAAATTGAATGACAGCAGGGTGCTTGGTCTTATTAGTTTCTGTGATGCAAGTCACTTTTCTCATTTATCAACCATTTAGAAGTCACAGGTCTGGAAGGCAAACAATACAGAAAGATGCAATCTTCTTCAAACAGGACAGGGTGTTTCATTGAGGGAAGAGAGAGGTGCATTTGGGGCTCTGCACAGTGCTTTTCACTTCATTGTGCATATGTGACTTTGAATCTTGTTAGAATTCAGATTTCTGGGCCTTACCCATCTCAACACTGCAGTTCAAACCTGCTCCAGGGTACATAAGAAGTCCACACAGCCCTCCAGATGCCCACAAAAATGGATCAAATAACACCATCGAGGCCTGGAAAAATTAAAATGATCCCTTGCTTTGAATTAACTAACTTAACTAGAGAGTCTGTTCTAGTAGGTTTGAGATGAGGCCCAAAACTCTGCCTTTCTAACAAGCTAAGCTCCCAGGTGATATACAATTTAAAGAGCAAGGCTCAAAAAAAACACATTCTTTTTCCAAGGCTGGGTTCCTGATTTCCTTGTGATTCCCTTCCTCATGGACTTTTCTTTATTGTCAGTGAGAATACTGTGGTTGATACATATAAAAGGTAGGAATGGGCCAATTTATTCATTTACTGATTAACTCCTATGAACTAGGCAGTGCTATAGGCACTGGGGATCCATCAATGTATTATCACTCAAAGTGCCTGTTCTCAGGGATCTGACACCCTAATGGGGGATGTAGACAACAAACAGGTAAATAAGAAATGTATACCAGGTGGAAGTAAGGCTTCTGTGGTAAAATAAGACAGGGAAGCGATGATGGAGAGGGTGGGGCAGGGATTCTACTTGAGGTAGGCAGATCAGAGAAGGTGTCTCTGATAAGGTAACATTTGAGCAGCAACTTACGTGGCCTGAAGGAACAAGGCATATTCCTGGAGGAGGAAATTTCAGGGAGTACAAACAATACGTGCAAAGGCCCTGAGGCAGTACCACATTAAAGGAACAGCTGGGAGATAAGCTGGGCTGCCCTGGAGTAAGTGATGAAGAAGATGATAGGAATTGAACTCAGGAAGGTAACACCGGCAAGATTCACAGGACCATAAGATTTTATTTCAAGTACATTGAGATGTTAGTGGAGGGTTTGAGACAGAGTGGGACATGATATGATTTACATTTTAAATCTGGCTTTGGTGAGACTATAAGGGGTTGGGGTCAACAAAGGAGAGAGAGTTATGGACCTTTTGCTATTGATGGTGCAGACTCAGCTCATAGTAGCAAAGGACAGAAGTGTTGTGAGTCTAGATAAATCCTGCAGCTAAGACTACATGTTTTCCTGATGGATTCCTCATCAGGAGTCAGAGAAAGTAAAGGATAAGTCTGAGAGTTTGACCCAAGCAAATGGAAACTTGGATTTGTCATTTACTGATATGGACAAGACCACAAGAGAAACAGATTTGGGAGGGAACCCAATCATTTAATTTTGGTGAGATGTGAGATGCCTTTTCAACTCTCAAAGTGGCAACACTGAATAGGCAGTTGGAAAAATGAGCCTAAGATGGGGGTAGGGGAAATTGGGACTGGGGTTATAATTGTGGGGACGATCAACAAGCAAAGGGACTGGATAAGATCAAATAAGTAGTGAGTATTAATAACAAAGCAGTCATGGGAGTGAGCCCTGGGAGACTCCTGCATTTGCAGGTCAGGGAGACAAGGCAACAGAGCAAAGGGGATTGACAAGGAGCATCCAGAGTGGTAGAAGGAGATCTAACCAAGAGTGATGCCCTTAAGTAAAGTGATGATGGAGGAGTTGGTAGAAAACAGTGTACCAAAGTGACACAACATAATCAAAATTTCCTTAGCAAAATATCCAGAGCTCTCCATCAAAATTTGCTGTTCTCTAATTTAGAAAAATCTATCCTAAATAAGTCAGTAATAGAATAAAACTATATAAAGGATTTTGTACAAAAACAGAAGGAAATGCTGTGCCTGAGCAGGCATGTACTTGCAGCTTAAATACTGCATTTATTTTATTTATGATCACAGTATTATATAAGAACGGCATTCAGCAGGATGGATTCTGGGCCTCCATGTGTACATAAATGATCAAAGATTTCATTATTTGCCCCAAATAGAGTCATGCATTTTAGAAAAGATGTTAAATAATAAATGCTGCCA
Organism: Kogia breviceps; assembly: GCF_026419965.1. Classification (NCBI taxonomy): domain Eukaryota; kingdom Metazoa; phylum Chordata; class Mammalia; order Artiodactyla; family Physeteridae; genus Kogia; species Kogia breviceps. The sequence goes on from NC_081323.1 coordinate 36,806,523, forward strand.
TTTTAAAAAGGTTTCCAAGGCATCCTGATCCCTGCAACGTGGTAGAATTGGGACAAGAACAAGAACAAGAGCAAATGAAAACCAGATGTTTCTGGAATTCTTGTGTCACAATCTTCTCCAGTTGTTTTCTAAAGACAACATTTTCCTTTATCATGCCAAGGTTAAATGAAGAAAGGAAGATTTTGAGGTCTGTAATCCATATCACCAGAGAGAGACAGAAGATTTTTATATCACATAACTTCTCTGCTTTCATTGTCTAAAGCATAGTGTGAGCTAGAAATTAGACAGCCACACAGCAGAGACTGTGTGGGTCCTTATGGATAGGATTTGGACTTGGACTGATACAAGGGTAGATGAAAACCAATGGAGCAGCAGCCAACATCTGCAGGTTTTCACTGGGGCCCCGCTGCTCTTGCCTGAGCCCATGGCTTCCCTCCACACCGTGAGCCCCCTCTTCCCTCCTCAGGAGAAAATGGTTTTGCTCATGGGCTTCTCTGCCTTCCCCTGGAAAAGGCCTGTTGTCCAGCTCAATCCTGGCCTCTGGACCACAGCCTAAGATGAAGCTACCTCACACCCTCACACACCCCTGTGGCCACCCACACCCTCCCACCCTCTCCCTCCCCATGGTGTCTGGACCCATTTCACTGCACACCCAGTGATCCCATTTTGCCTTTATCTCTCTCTCTCTCTCTCTCTCTTTTTAATGAATAAGGAAGATGATAAATACCCAAACCCCCAATGCAGAGAGCTTTGAAACTCTTGTGTTATCTCCTCAGGTCACCAAGTGGTCCTCACTTCACTCCAGGATGGCTTCTTGGGTCGGCACAAGGGAACAACTACCTCTGGGCTACTGCAGATTTTTAAAGGCTGGTAGGGACTTTGGAAGAGGGATTGGAATTCAGTGAAAAGCTGAGGTGGAAAGGGGAGAGTGGTAGGAAGGGAGAAAGGGACACTTGTGTTGACATTCTTTGAGACGGAATATTCAGGAAAGGGTGGGTGTGGGTCATGTTTTTGTCTTCATATGGTGTTATGGACTGAATAATTGTGCCCCCTCCCCCAAATCCATATGCTGAAGATCTAACCCCCCATGGAATTGTATTTGAAGATAGGGCCTTAAAGTAGTTAATTAAGGTTAAATGAGGTCATAAGGGTGGAACATTAACCCTATAGAACTGGTGTTCTTATAAGGAAAAGATACCAGAGATTTTGCTCTCTTCACAGAGGAAAGGATATGTGAGGACACAGCAAGAAGAGAAGGAGGTTCTCTACAAGCAGGAAAAGGGTTTCACCAGAAACCAACCCTGCTGGCACCTTGATCTTGGACTTCGAGCCTCCAGAACTGTGGGAATATAAATTTCTGTTATTTAAGTTAAAGCCATTTAGTCTCTGGTATTTTGTTCGGGCAGCCTGAGCAGACAGATTTGAATACCTAACCCCATTCTGCCATAAAGATCTATAGGATGGTCCCTCCTATCTGTCCTAAGTTTATCTTGTAACCAGAGGACAGAAGAGGACAAAGGTGAAGTGAGAATGCAGAAGGACAAGACACTCATCATCATTAAACATTCTGAGTGAGAAACATGAGCTTAAAGTTAAATCTATGCCATGAAGACTAATGCAAAGACAATGAATGAGTGGTAGGGTATTATTTACCTGCTTTAGATCATGCTCAGTCAGCACTTTCCTGGAATCCATCTATCCTTGGTGTTTAAAGAAGGATATTTGGTTTTTTAAACATTTTGATGCTATCAGAATAACTCAAGAAACAAGTCCATGTGGAAGGACATAGAGTCGTTAAGGACTAGAGTACACATCACAACACATTTGTTGATGGGACATGCATTTGAGTAGCAATAGATTATCATCTGACCAGTTCCTGACACCTCATTTTTGGTTTATTTTTGGTCCCATCACCACTCCTTGCTCTTGTTCTTCTTTTTCTGCAGTCAAAATTTTCTCTGATGCACCACCATATCCCCTTGCACCTCTTATACCCGAGTGTGTGATTTGGGGAAGATGGCTCTGGTTTAGATAAGAGAAGTAAGGTCCCCAGGATGGTGGGACAGGGAGATGGTAAGGTGTAGAACCCCAAACTCAGCAATTTTCTAACCAATTCAAAATTGCATGAACCTATGAGCTTTGATTGTGTTCATCCAGGAAGAAGGAACATACCCCAAGCTTAGAACCTACCACACAATTCATGGCCAAGGAAACACAGCCTGTCACTGGACTGTCTGACTTCTCATGGTCTCCTTCACTTCTAGGAGCCAGCCCTCCTTTTTGCACCCTTGATTTCTATTCTTTCCCTTCCCTATTTTCCTCCATCCTCACTAAACCTCTTCCTCATTTGTAAAGTGAAAACAACAATGCCAACCTGCCGTGGTTCTTAGGGGACTCAAATGAATATTTAAGTAAATATTTGTAAACTGTAAAATAAAGGGCCTTAGTTGGTAGATGTTATTATCGTTAGCATTAGATGGTGAGGAAAAGTGTGATACAGTATCAGAAGTCATTGAGAAGTCAGCAGTGGAACTGAATCCCACACGCTTGCAAATAATAGCATGCTGACTTACATAGGAAGCACAGACACAGCACATATTTTCTGATTGTCCATGGTAGAAATTATCCAAGAATAGGACAACCCGGGAGACCCCTGCCTCTTCTCCTAGAAAATTTCTCAACCATTAACAATACTCCTCCTCCCCCATTCTCCCTCACTCAGAGCTAGGATCTGTGTGTAGATTTCCACCAAGCTAAGTGGAAATTTGGCAGTTGTTTGCTTTCTTTTCTCAACATCTCCAGCCAAAATGCATTGGTCCAAAAATAAAAAATAACATGGGTGGCATTATCTGATTCAGTTCTCCACATTTAGCAGGTTAGCTATTCAAATGGAAGGTAAACACACTGTGTTGAAACAGGGCAAGAATAGATGTGAGGATTACTTAGCTTCCTGATTATCTGTCCTACAGAACTTTTGGAGATGGGTAGAGTCATTGACTCAACATTGTCAAAACCGATTCAACCAAATGCCTCAGGCAAACCTGTCAGTTTCTCACTGTGCCTTCATTTTAGCTTCCAAACGTAAGCTTCATTCGTGTGCTAGAGCAGGCTAAGCCTTGCTTTCTGCCCAGTGAGCTGAAAAAAGTGTTTCTTGCTTCATATGTTACCACATTGGTTCCTCTGAAGATCCCTCTGGGATCGATACCTGTAAACGTATTTTGTAGATGGGAAAACTGAGGCTTGTAGATTAGGCTCCAGGTTAGTTGTCTGGTAAGTGGCAGAGTTGGGGTTCCAATGTACACCTTTAAATTCCAAAACTAGTGCTCCTTTTATTGTACATAACAGCTATCATTAATGTTCATCACTGCAAATGCCAGATCTCTGGGTGACCCATGACCCTCTCCACATCATGATTCTTGGACTAAACTGACCCCACAATCTCCATATATGTTCTACCTTAACTTTGATCTCCTTATTATAACATACTTTTTCACCTCCCCAATCATTCACGACCCACCATTCTAGCTCTTTAATTTTTATTTGCACAATTCAGAAAGCTTTGTTATTAGAACTCTCTTTACTTAGGATGGGCACTATCAGAACCTCCAGTGTAGATCTGTGCGCATTTGTCTATATCCCCACTGTCTGTGCAGTTCTTGTAGGTAGAAAATACCTTATACATTATCTATCACCAAGCTATTTATCATAATATCATGCACATAATTTGCTCTCAAGGTATATTTTTTAAAGACAAAGTAACTGAATTAATAAAGGAATAAAAAAATGTCATTTTGAATAAAATGTGGTGATAGGTGTGACTTGATGTGGAGTGTGGTTCCATGCATGGTCTTCTATTGATACTATATACCTTTAATTGATCATAATGGAAAAAATATCTCATGTTCCATGGCTTCAAATGCTTTGCCTATATTTCTCATTAGCCTTATGTTGCAGCTGCTAATTTTCCTTATCAATCTTTTCAAAATGAAGTATGTATGATAATACACCTTGGGAAAGTATGCATGTTATACCTTATTTCCACAAGGAGACATGAATGATTATTGTAATTATCTTTCAGGCACTGGCAGAAATTGGGGCCGTGTCTATGTAAAATCAGGAAAGGTGGAAATTTTCACAATTTGATTTGTGTAAGCTCTCTGAGACAGCCTTCTTGAAGCTGGCTTACCTCAATTGTTCGTCATTCATCCATTTTCCTCGCTCAGTCTGCAAATACTGATTGAGTTCTTACAACATGGCAGACACTGTGCCAATAGTGGGGAGATGGCAGTGACCAGGAAGATAAAGCCCCAGTTTCATGGTATTAATATAGTGGGGATCTGACCCCCAGGGAGGATCCAGTGACTACCCACCTTCTAATGTCCCACTGTGAGGAGAGAAGCCTCGAAACGAGGTAATTTTAGAGATTTTCAGCAACATTCTGTCTTCAGAGTTGCTGCCTGCAATCATAAAGATCAGCACCCCAATAGCAAAGCTTTATTCTCCCCAGATTTTGTCTTTGAAGTGCTTCTCTGTATGGAGATATTTAGCATCCAAAGTATAGCCTTGATGATGATGATGATGATGATGATGATGATGATGATGCGTGTGTGTGCTAGGAGGAGGTTAAATGACTTTCCCAAGGTCACTAGGTTGGTTAGGGGCAGAGCTGAAATTAAAACCCAGCCCCAGTTCCATTGCCTTTCCATATCCTGCATTATGCCAGACCTGTAGTCACTCAATTATGTGTAATTTGCACCTCAATATGGATTTTTAGGTACTGTTAGAGTCCACTGTCAATCACTAGAGGCTTTATATGAATATTTACCATCCATATTCTACCTCTTATCTTTAAAACCCAAGGTTAGTCTTCTACTTTGAGAACATGATGCCATTTTACAGATGTTCTGTCACCAGTAGTTGTTAGATTTCTAGGCCAGTCCCTGGAGTTCCACTAACCTTTAAAAAATAGAATAAATGTAATTCAGGTGTGTGCCAGGAGACCAACCATTCTGCTATTTCTAAGAACCTAATATTTATTCTCTTCCTCTAGTCTCCATACTCTCCCAGCTTTATAGGCAGGAGACACTAAGAAAAATAAGAAAGAAAACTAACGTCAATTGAGCATTACTATGTTCTAGACCTCATACTGGCTGCTTTTAGACATGCTTACCTGCCATGAACTCTGTGAAGAACTCTGTGAAGTAAATATCATTGACATTGCTATTTCTCAGGTAAGGAAACAGAGAATCTAAAGTATTTACCCAAAACTTATCTGACCTCCGTGCCCATCCCCACTTGCCTTACCCCACCCCCCCTCCCCTTCCATAAGTGCTTCAATATGTTTAGCAACCTGCAGAGCCAGGCCCAGAATAGAGCTGTGAATCAGTTAGGGTATGATTGAATTTCCAGACAAATCTGAAAGATGTCTGTGACTTATACAGCTTTAATTTAGCCAGCGTGCATGACTAACCTTGTAAACCAGAAAGAAATTATATTGGGTGAGACCAAGTAGGCCTGTCATTTTTTGATACCTTGTGCCCCTTGCAAAACACACTTAACCACTTCCAGGATTTGGTACTCTGGACACACCTCCTTTCTCTCTTACTCCCAGGGGTGTTGAGCAAGCCTGTTCAGAGGTCCCAAGGGTGCCTGTCTCTCAGGTCACACTGGCTTTGTAGTCTAAGAATAGTAGATATCTAAGAACTGCCAGAGGGTGTTACTGGGGCCTGGAGGGCTTGGGTGGTGGGTGTGATATGCAATCTGCTAGGTCTCTCTGCCCAAACAGTACAGTGTAACTGAGACTGGAATCTTCCAGAACAAGGTGAAGATGAAATTTGCCTACTTGAGTAGCATTCTATGACAGTGTTTACTCAAGGTGTAGTCCAAAGACCAGCAACATCAGCATTACCTGGGAACTCATTAAGAATTCAGAATCATAAGCATCATCCTAGACCTACCACATCACCTTCTCTAGGAGGAGAACACAGGGATCATTTTCAACAAGATTTAAGAGGATTCTAATGCACACTAATGTTTGAAAATCCTGCTCTAAAGTTTCATCAATCCATTAAACATAACACTAGCCTCTATGGCTGGTACTGAAAGGGTATGATCCCTGCTACCATTTGGCCAGACTGGCAGAAGAATTAATGATTTCAGTGTCCACTTCTCCTTTTACAGAACCAAATTATACAAGTGAAAATAAAACACATTTTATATCTCAAAAAAAAAAAAATAGAAAGGACACAAGCAGTTCTCAAATGTCATATTTCAAAAGTCTGCCTGGATGCAAACTATTATATATAGAATGGATAAACAACAAGGTCCTACTGTATAGCACAGGGATCTATATTCAATATCCTATGATAAACCATAATGGAAAAGAATATGAAAAAGAATGTATATATACTTGTATAACTGAATCACTTTGCAGTACAGCAGAATTTAACACAACATTATAAACCAACTATACTTCAATAAAAAACTTTTAAAAATTCTGCCTGTAAGTTTGCTGTTTGCAAATCTGCACATTTTTTGTAGACAACATTCACCAGACCCCAGATTTCTAGACAACCCGTAATATCCCTAGGATATTAACCATATCAGTGAACTGAACTATTCATTCCCCCTCCCCAATCTTTATGATTAAATCATTTAGGGTTCTAGCTTCAAGTTCTCCTCTGTCACATGCCAGGCCCTCGGTTGCTCCAAGTTCTATGCATGATGATGAGGACTTGATAGCTGTCACAGCACAGATGAAACATCAGAGAGCAAGAGAGACCTTGGGTTGAGAGCAATGCCTAGGGATTTGCTCAGGCTAGTTGGGTTCTAGTTGTTGTTTCTCTCCTTCTGAGGGTTACAGTTTACCTACCATCCATTGCTCTGACCAGAATTATGCGTCCTGGATCAATAGAAATGTTACAGACTTTCCTCTATATGCCTGCCCTCCTGAGTTCAAATTTAGTTTTCTTATATCAACAATGGAGGTGACATGGTGAAGGAAAACTGAGAGCCACCAGAGAGGGAGGTTTTCAGCACGCTGCCTCCCAGGGGGCATTGGGTCCTCCATTCAGCTTTGCTTCTATATGAAGTGATGGGTATAGTGTCTGGCACAAAGTAATTGCTCACAAAGTTCTAAAACTAGTAATAGTGATATAGGTAATTGCAATAGTATTATTAATGGTGTTTGTTATTGTTTGTGTAGTAATTGAAACAAAGCATAATTTCTAATGTGTAAAATCATTAGCTGTCCGCATTGGAAAAATAAACAGAGTGATGAATCTCCCATTTCCCCACTCCTTTTATTTTGTTTTTTTTTTCCCTAAGGGCCACTAAGACAAGATTATCGGAGGGCCGTAAAGGGTAAGGCCATATGTAATGAAAGGGCAACATGTTTTCTGAGTAGAAGCAGGAAATTTGGTGTTGTTTCTCAAATCCAGTCCTGGGAGAGTGACACATGGCAGGAGAAACAAGAAAGGAAAAAGGTGGAGATCAATTAAATGCACTCACTCAGTCAAACACTGACTGTTCTGAGTCCTCATATTCCTATGAAAGGCAATGGAGAGCCTGTTGATCAAGCCAGTAGCCCCAGGTCGCGCTGATAGTAAGCCTTAGGGCAACAAGTTGAGCCAAGTTTGTGCCCCATGTCTGTGTGCGTGGTTTTCATCATAAAGTCCTCTCCTCCTCCTCTCCCTTGTAGTCCTCACCAGGCCTGCCATCCTAGATTCCTAATGGAGCCACTTGAGAAACAAGAACTTCAATCAAGTTAAAGGGATATCATAGATGGAAATTGGATCCATTGTAGCCAAGAGGAGGAGGAAAAGCCTAAAGAAAGAGAAAGAACATGGTAGACACAAGTGGTAGACCATAAGTGGGAAATAAAGTTTCCTTTGGGCATTCACCTAAGCAGTTCTGTATACACTGTCCTAATCAGAGAATAGCAAGAACATAAACCCTTTGCCAAAGGCAGAGGCACAAAGTACCATCATGCATACGTCCTACTGCAAGATCATATGCAAAGTAATGAATGTTCATTCTTCCAAGCATTCAAAGAATCATGGTCATGTGAGTGTTGTCTGATACAGCCACCTATACTTATCATCGTGAATCAATCTTTGCTGAAGGGTTGTATTGTGAATGTCATGTATGTCTCACAGACGAAGAACCTATCCCTGACAAGATCTATTGGGCAAAGCCAACTTAATAACCTATCTCCAGGAGTGGCTGATACTTCCTGATTCCTCACAGCCCTGGTGACCTTGGAAAAAATTGAAGCAATGAACTTTTGCAATCCTGCTTGATTTGACCTAGAAATGAAAGAGACACATTAACCCGGAGGGGCTGAAGTCACTGTGCCCACTCATTTTGCACGAAGCACTCTCATATTCAAGGACTCACATATTCATCTTTCTCCTTCAATGGATATGAGAGTGGGTGTACATGTCACAGTTCTTTTGTAACACCCAAAACCAATACATTTCCAACAACCTTCAATTTGCAGAGTTGCAATAGATACAGAGGATTACTTTGCCCTTTATGCTGACCTTGACCTCTGCAAGAAAATGTCAAAACAGGAGAAAATTGAGAGGAAAAAAAAAATGTGTCAGATTCCTGCATCTGGAATAAATGAACAAATGGCTTTCCGAACAGTACTGAAAAATGTTATCAAGCTTTCTCACAACATTTGAACTTCCACTTTGAATAGAAGTTATTGAGGCATCTACATCCAAAACTATTTTCTTTCTTCCAGGCATAGGAGAACTGTAGAAACTCAGGATGCAGTAAATGTACAGAAGTCATCTGTTTCCAAAAGTTTTCTTGATCCAGTATATATATTTGAAGTCAACAAAGAACCACTTTCTGATTTAAGCTATAATTGCAATGTACATATAGAGCAGAAGGTATTTCACCCTGGATGTATATGTACTAATACGTTGTCATCCCTCCTGAGCTAATTTTCCAGATAATTGGTACTGGAGCTCAGTGTTTCTAAGTAATGCTCTAGTGAATGTTTATTTATGTAAGATATCTATACCATAATGCATCTTATTGAACTAGTTGAAATTCAGTTTTCTAAGCATGATTTTCTCTTACTTGTTGCTAAATGCCCACTTGTTTTTTCTAGTATGAATTAAATAAATTAATATTTAATATGTTTTCAGAGTGGCATACAATCTGAAACTATGTTACTTAACAAAGAATTACTTTCAGGTTGTCAAATATCATGATGCGGACCATCCTTCGGGGCTCAACTATTTTTCCATAAGACATCATGAATTCATCATCAGTTTTGCTGTGGACAACACTAGCACATCCCATTCTCAAGTTGGCTCTCCTTGCTCTTACAGCCACAGTTCATTACCAGCTACTGTGAGATGTGAAGGTATTCTTCCAGTGGAGGAGGGCCGGCATGGCTGCTTTTGCAAATTGTAAATGGTGACATATTTATGATGACTTGCTAGCCTCAAACACCAGACATTTACCATGGGAGACTACAGATCCCCATACCCTGGAGATAGAAAAGCTGACAGATGCCACTTTGTCCACACTGGGTTTTACGCAGCTTTCTGGGGTGGGAAGGAGTGGAGGAGAGATCATATAAGCAGCTAAAAATGTGTTCCAGCCTGTGTTCTCCTCATTATACGAAACATATTTTTCATTAGCTATTCCCCTCCACTAATCAAACATAGCAATAGGACCATGTACATAAATTGCTGTCTTGTCACTGCCCATAAATTTGACTCCAAAAAGCTGGAGATCCACATCACTGAGAGCTGAAGGTCTCCTTCAGAATCCTGGTTCTGTGGGAACAGTTTAGGAAAGGACGCAAAGTGGTGAAGCACGCTTTCCACTTTGAGAAGAAATTAACATAAATAGTCACAATTCTTAACCCTTCATCTGTTCTTGACAAGCCTTCATAATAGATCAAAACTGTACGTATTTTCCCCCTGAAATTAGAGGATGCAGCGTTGGAATTTGTAAGTAATTAATTCATTTTAAGGTGGTTGCCACATTCAAACAGCATGTGCCCCTCGAAAGGAAAGTTGAGAAACAAGTCAGAGCAAGTCAATTAAGAGATACTCTTAGGGAAAAGTGGTGACAAACCCTCTCTCCTCATCTTTAAGATACTTATCTCAATTACCCGTGTTCATTTTCACCTCTGTGTGCATGGTCTAATTCTAAAATGAAATATGAAGTGATATTCATCTCAATTGAATTGATTTCTACCTGAATCAGGTGCAGCTTTGATCAAAGTTAGTATAAGGAGTAATAGTAATATTAATACTTATAGTAATAAAAACAGCCATAACAAAAGCTACCATTTGTTGAAGTCTTGTATTTTATATATATATATATGATATATTATATAGATATAGATATTATGATGACTCGGTAGCCTCAAACACCAGGCATTTACCATGGGAGACTACAGATCCCCATACATATATACACCAGACATTACAAGAAGCAGCTCGTACTAGTCCTGAAAGTAACTCACACATCAACCCTGAGAAGAAAGGGCTGTTTTTCTTTTTTGACTATTCTCATTTTAGAGATGAGGAAACTGAGGTTCAGTCACACAGTGATTAGAACAAAGAAAGAATCTTCGCTCTTGTCTTTTAAACCACAGGTTGTCGCTAATAATGGTCAGGGGTCCGTGTGCTCTCGAACTTGATTTCACAAAGAAAATTCAGGAATTCCTTCAGTAGGTATTTGCTATTCATTTTTCTGCATAATTAAGAAATTATATCCTGCTGATAACTATGGTAATGTAATGCCTAACCTCTCACATTCTTCCTTGATTGCCATGCAAAGGATTTGAAAAGAGATATTTTAGAATAATTACCCATCAGTAATCATCCCCACACAACACAAATCACATTTGATTCCCCATTAAGACCGACCAGGAGAATGAGAGGTTTTCACTCAGGAATGCTTTCTGCTGCAATCAGGTTAATTCTGTGTTTCTGTTCCATTGGTTTTCTGAATTTAAACATGGGAACACAGAACAAATTCTATATAGAGGATAATAATATCTCTAATCATGGGTCTTGACTCACTGGTGAAAAAGTGCTTAACCATTAACTTTACAAATGGAATACCTTCCCACTCAGAAGTGTCAACTTCCAGGAAGGATTCGTTCAGCAAATGGGGTGGACATTTTATTACTACAAGACAGCTGTTTACCTTGCTTCACTCCAAAGCTCAGACCTTCACAATCACAGCCTTTCACATAAAATAATTCATACAGAAGAACAAAAAGACAAATGTCAAGCCACCACAGTTCACTGATACCATTTTGTAATACCAGTTAGCATCCTCTGATCCATGGTGATATATCACGTTTGATTTATAAATATAGTAACCTTTTAAGATGATCAATACATCAATAATTCTTGTGTACCACCTGCCAAGAATTCACTTCCTATCATTTCTTTAAGTAATACTATAGCCTTATTAGGGCAACAAAGTCTTAATCTGGGAGATCCATAATTTTGCACTGTAATCAACAGGCCTACCAACAACACCGTCATCCATCAACACCCCTCCCCACCCAAATTTGACTTCCATTCTCTTTTTTCCATTATGAGGAGAGAGCAGCTATCCTGCTGAGTGGGAAACATATCCTTCCATGTCTCATATGAACAGAGTATTAAAACAGAGCAAGACCCTATAGGGCCCTCCCAGGGCAGAAGCCCTGTTGTCCTCAGCCCGCCTTTTGTTTGTAGAAAAACTTTAGCCAAAGAATAAGTTTAATCAGAGAAGAGAGAAAATGCAGAAGCAAAGGAAAGCAATCAAACAAGACCAAATAATAATAGTTTAGTCATTAAACAAAGTCAAGGACATTTAGTTCCTCCTCAAGGGCTATAGAGAATATTCTGAGCCATATCCTGTGAGCTGTTTTGTAGATACTGAAACCCCCACCAGGTGGAAGAAGTTAACTGTGTGATGACCAGACTGTAACCATGATATAAACTGCCACTGTTCTGAGAACTGGCCTCAAAGAAACAGGAACAAACCGACCCTGGAACTGAAGATTAACTGTACTTAAAACAATCAAGATGATGCTGATCAGACCACCACATGACCAATTTCAAGATGACTGTCAGAGCTGACTGTGCTGTTTCTGCATGTAACCCCCTCCTTTCTCCTATTCCCCCCCCACCCCGAAACTCACCTTTAAAAGCTCTTGCTCACTGATCGGAAGTGGAGAGTTACCCTTTGGACATGAGTCCACCTTCTCCCCTGGTTACCAGCCTCCAGAATAAAGCAAACTTTTCTTTCCATTAACGTTGCCTCTCTAGTATTGGCTTTCAAGCAGCAAGCCGCCAGACCTGAGTTTCGGTAACAGTATCTGCTCCCCAAACCTGTGTACCAAGAACTGCTTTGTATCATCCTTCAATCTCACTATTGATGCTTTTTCTCCATCTCTGCAGTGTCCCTCCCTTCTTTGTGCTCACAAGAAAGTATCATGGGCATTGACATAGTAATTTAAGGCACATTGTTATTTCACCAAGGTGTATTTTAATTGGCCTTTTTTTTTCTTTTTAGCTTGGTGGTAACACAAGAGGTTTAGTAGTTACACAAGTGTTTGGTTTATTATTTTTCATAAAATGTGCAAGCACCTTTCTGTTTGTTGCATCACTTTTGTACACATATGTCATATTTCATAAGGTTCATAATGAATACAGAAAAGTGTTTGCAAAATTCTAAGATATAATTAGCAATTAAACATTTGTGTATCCACTATACAAATCAAGAAATAAAATATTAAAGGCACTTCAAAGGCCCCCTGTGTGCCCCTTGACAGTTGGAGTTCTTGCCTCCCCTTAAAGGTAACAAATACCCTGACTTTTGTGATAATCATTTCCTCTAAGCTTTATCTTTCACTGTAAAATGAAAGTCCTTGCCCCATGTTAAGTAATTTTAAACACTCAAATCAGGTAGGAGAAGTTTTATAGAATCAAGCTCATTTCACCAGATATTTATTGTATATAGAGTATGTGCCAGACATTAAACTAGGAGCTAGGGGAATGCAAATTAATAAGACATAGTTTCTACCCCCAAGAAACTCATAGGGTATTGGGAGACTTCACTGGAGTACTTGAAAGCATAAGAGGAATAAGTTTGGTCAACCATAATAACCCAAGGGGGATTGGAACTGCAGAGAAACAAAATATGGCAAGATTTCTCACTGCTTTGTCTCTCCAAGCCAGCACATGGGCTGGCCACTATTTAATTGGTGGAAGGGCATGGTCAAGGTTTTTTCTAGAAAATGAAGTGTGTGGAGCAGAATGGGAATGGCCTCATATGTAAATCTGAAAGTGAGTGTGTTCTTTCTCTGGCACAACAAATGAAGTGTTTCCAGCCCATTTCTGAGACAAGGTTCACACGTGTCAGGGAAGGAAACTTTGGAAGCAAACTTCCCTCTTAATCTTCTAAGGGCTTAACAGGTGTTCCATTTTTCCTTTTTTTTTTTTTTTTTGCAGTACACGGGCCTCTCACTGCTGTGGCCTCTCCCATAGTGGAGCACAGCCTCCGATGCGCAGGCTCAGCGGCCATGGCTCACGGGCCTAGCCGCTCCGTGGCATGTGGGATCTTCAAGGACCGGAGCACGAACCCGTGTCCCCCGCATCAGCAGGAGGACTCTCAACCACTGCGCCACCAGGGAAGCCCCATTTTTACTTTTTTAATTTGGAAAATAAAGAGAATGGGTCACTGAGAAAATTCACTGGGATGGTGTTTGTGGGGGATTTGGCACAACCCTTGGCATCCAGGAAGCTTAATATACACTAGCTCAGCCTTTGAAAGTTGTGAGTTACATTGTCTAGGCTATTTCTTTATCAAATAAAGAAAAAGAAGAATAAAGTGGGACTAAAGAGGTCAATGGCTGGGTCGATGACAGGACATGGCAATAAAACAGGTCAACACTCATGCTTCTATACATTGCGGATCTGTTGAAAGAAAGAAAAGTGATAATGTCATTTAATTCATGACAAAAAACGCTGCCTGCAAATTAAAGTGTGAAAAGCGATGAATGGTAAATTATGATTTCGGTTAAACATAGGAACTCTTCTCAGCACCCTGTTACCTCTATCTCTAGAGTCTGGCTGTTGATTTGCAAACACGCCTCAGTACACAGAAGGCAAGGAGAAAGGAAGGAAGAGTCAGACCACTGCAGACTGGCAGGTGGCAGGATGTATACACAAAGGAAGTTACAGATGAAGCTTAATTTGGGTGGCCACAAGACAAATAGATCTCTGCACCTGCCCTCCAGACTCTTAAAAGTTTACATAGAGGCCATAACTGGGTTCAGTCAAGTATCCCATCTAGATGAGCTCAAGAACATCTTACTCTCTCAAGGCTGTGTCTTTGAAAACAGGTCCCACTGTGGAAACAATGGGTAGAGTGTACATTCTAAGGACAGAAGATGGGGAGTATCCATAAAGACTTAAATATGACACGACACCATAAAACTCCTAGAAGAGAACATAGGCAAAACATCCTCTGACATAAATCTTACCAATGTTTTCTTAGGTCAGTCTCCCAAGGCCATAGAAATAAAAGCAAAAATAAACAAATGGGACCTAATCAAACTTATAAGCGTTTACATAGCAAAGGAAACCATAAGCAAAATGAGCAAAGGAAACCATAAACAAAATGAAAAGACAACCTATGGGCTGGGAGAAAATATTTGCAGAGGAAGTGACCAAAAACGGCTTAATTTCCAAAATATACAAACAGTTCATACAACTCAATAACAAAAAAACCAAGCTACCCAATCAAAAAATGGGCAGAAGACAAATAAACATTTCTCCAAAGAAGACATACAGATGGCCAAGAGGCACATGAAAAGGTGCTCATCATCGCTAATTATCAGAGAAATGCAAATCACAACTACTGTGAGGTACCACCTCACACTGCTCAGAATGGCCATCAATAAAAAGTCTACAAATAACAAATGCTGGAGAGGGCAATTGCCCAGGACCAGATCATGGGGTCAACCAGACATCCCATCTTCTTGATGACCTCCTTCAACACTGGCTCAGACACTTCCTCAAACTCTAGCAGCCCTCATTATTTTCCCACATTTCTGGTATTGGTGAGTACATTTTATTTTTTTGTACTGTGGTACTGCCTTGATATTTATCTCCTTTACTGATCTTATTTCTTATTTGTTAATTTTTAAAATTTTCTTGCATTGATATTAAAATTGTAGTATAATAGATAAAAATTAAGATTTGTGGCTGGATAAAGGTGGGTTCAAATCCTGCATTCATTACTTACTGTGTGATGCTGCAAATTCCTTACCTCCTGTAAAACTCATCTAAAAAGGGAGCATAATAACATAGCTTCATAGCTATATTGGGAGGATTAAATGCAAGAATTTCAGTAGTGAATTTATAATAAATAGTGACTATTGTTATTTTGTCCCCAATTGTATTCTAAGAATGTTGCCTGTGTAGACATGTGGCATTCTTTTTCCTATCACCCTCAGAACAGAGGAAAGAGTTTGCTGATAGAATCTACTCAATGGGTGTTTGCTGATTGGTTGCTATGGACCCAATGCTAAGATGTACACCAATCCTGTCCTCAGCCCCAGGGGGCTGCTGCTTTCTATTTCAAAACTCTCTAATTAAAAGAGTTGGCTACAAGTATTGTGTAACAATACACAATTGAGGGAGGTAGGCAAGGGGCTTAGCGACAGTGCTTGTGTTTTCCAGTGATTATGAGGCAACACCATGCTGCTTATTAAATAAACATGTCTAGTTGACAAAACGGCTGTCCCTGACTTTGACAAAAAATGACTGATGAAACTCATTTCCTACAGGGAAATGCTCCAATGAAAGGCAAGGTCTAATCCTAATATTGTTTAGCTGACTGAGTTCTTTGTGTCTGTAACGGTTCTGTCAATTAAAGCTATTTCACCCAAATCGTCTGCTACTCCTCCAGCAATGTGATCTGTCAACCCACACAACATGATTCCTGAACCTAAATATTGTGGTAAGAGAGGCCATGGTAGGGGGGCTGGCTGAGTGGGTGTTAGTGTGGACAGTGCTACAAAAGCTCAAAGGAACACATCACCTGTTTGGAGATTTTGTGCTTTTGCCAGGAAACTTTGAATTACAACAAAGAGGGTTTACAGGATAGTGTCACTTTTGGGCAAGGCTTTAGCAGTCACACAAGTCAAATCATTAACATGGCAAACAATCATGGGTTTGAGGTGGTTGAGAGTTTGTGATCCCATCACCTTGGAGCCACTAGTTGGTGATTCCCATTGGGTAATCCATTGTGAATCTCATCTCATCATCTCTCGGTTAGAATTTGCTGCCTTTGTCAGAATGGAAATTGGTCTTCTTACTGCATGGACGTACAAGGTGCACTTATCAAGACTGATGTGCTCTGGTAAGTGATTCTAAGCTTACTAGTCCCTTATATGCTTCCTTATATATAAGTAGTTCCTTTGGGAAGTTATGTAAATATTCAATGTTATTGCCATTTCCTACAAAACGTTTGAAACCCCTAGGGCTATGCAACTGTTATAACTGGAAGGACATGGCCTTTGAATTTGATATCAGTGGGACTTGAGATTGGATCTGTTTCTGCCACATCCTAGTAATGTGGTCTTACGAAAATCACTGAGTGTCACCAGCAAGCAGGGATGATGGACTTTTGAAAGAATTTCCCAGAATGATGTTTGGAACATACCAGGCATGCAAAAAATGTTAGTTTTCCCTTAGTCTGGAGTTGGCTGTGGATTAAATTTACTAGTCCAATTAGAAAAATCAGTTTCATTGTATTCCAATCACAAACTTCTTTTGATACAGCTTCAGACCCTCAATAAATGTTTATTGAAAGACCAAGCCATAGATGAGAATTCTACCCTGAAAGTTGAAATTTTCAAGTTGTTAAAGGTTGACAGCTCACCAAAATCTGTGTCTGGTTTTTCAAGAGAAGAATATGCTTTGTATGGTAAATTTCTGGTGTAAATATTTTTTAAGTCACTTTAGTTTTTAATCATGCTTTGTCTATAAAACCTTCCCTGTAATTCAAGACAGTCTTAATTCCTCACACTGAAGGAAGCCTCCACAACAGAATGAAGAGCAAAATATGAGACTCTAGAAATACATAGAGGCAAACTAGGGAGTCCTAATGGCAGAAGAATAGGCTGCTTGTATTATTCAACATTCAATGTAAAAATAGAAATAGTTTCACATACAACACACCTATAGTATTTATTTTGGCCTTTCTAATAAAATACAAGTAACAACATTTTTATCCCCACTTTTACAGAAATGAAAACAAGGCTCAATGAAGTGAAAATACCCAGGTTATAAAGAGTGGTGGACATAGGTCTTCCTACACTAATTTCCCCATTGTTTCCACTTGACAATCTTTTTATTTCTATTTGGTCAAAGACTGGTTCTGCCATTTCCCCACAGTGTTTGTTGGTGCCAGTTTTTCATTGTGTTTATTTATTTTCCTTAATGGTAGCATACACACAAACACACACACACACACTTTATAATGTTCAAATCTATATACCCAGGCATCAAGAGTTTTACTTCATCAAAATCATTTACAGGGGCTTCCCTGGTGGTGCAGTGGTTGAGAATCCGCCTGCCAATGCAGGGGACACGGGTTCATGCCCCGGTCTGGGAAGATCCCACATGCCGCGGAGCAGCTGGGCCTGTGAGCCATGGCCGCTGAGCCTGCGCGTCCGGAGCACAGGCAATGGGAGAGGCCACAACAGTGAGAGGCCAGCGTACCACACACACACACACACACACACACACCCACACCCACAAAATCATTTACATCTTTACATTGTAACTTTTCACTGCATGAGCAGTTTGCAGAAATGACACTATTCCCATCCCCCTGCTCCTGGAATGAAAGCAGAGGGCTTTTTTCATTTCCTGTATCAAAGGGTTTCAGTTTTTCAGGTGAAGGACATAAATGAAGTGTGTTATCTTGGAAAAATATTAACATAAGTTAGAATGAGGGATACTTCTCCTTGGAAAGGTTATCCTGATTTCAAAGTTTCAAAAGTAATTAAGAGCACAGACCTTCTTGGGGCCCCATTGGTTGTTTGTGACTTCACTTTTTGTCATTCTGTGTCTGGAAGACAGATGAGGCAGACCATGCAAAATTCCGGATAGATTAACTCTTGGGAAGACTTAGACCAAAGTAGAAACTGCTGTTCCATTTGTATGGAAGTAAGGACAAACAGAGCCTGTTTTTCAGCAACATCAAAACATACTGTAACAAGAGAAAATGCACTAGCCTTGTTATTGGGCTCAGATAGACCAAAAATTCAGGTCTTTTGATATAATTCACTTTTATTTTCTACTTGAACACCAGATTCGATTAAAATAAAGTGTGTGTTGATGCCATTTTCCAACAGGGCTCATAATTGGAAGCTCTGAGTGTAATACCCCTTTATGCATCAAATCAAAAATAACGATCTTATCTGTGAGACATATCATTTGCCCTTGTCAATTAAGCAATGGTTGATTTTATTCTCAACTCTGATTACTCTGAACATAGATAATGAGTTCTCTTTCCAATTTTTACTGATTTCCTCCTTGTCCTATAGAAAATGATTGATTTCCATTTACCTGTTCAGTTACTAGTTGATTTTACCCTTCCTTTGATTTTACCTAAAGCAAAACATTTTCTTTTCAAATTATGGTTTTCTCTGTGTATATGCCCAGGAGTGGGATTGCTGGATCATATATCATATAGCAACTCTATTTTTAGTTTTTTAAGGAACCTCCATACTGTTCTCTGTAGTGGCTGCACCAATTTACATACCTACCAACAGTGTAGGAGCATTCCCTTTTCTCCACACCCTCTCCAGCATTTATTGTTTGTAGATTTTTTGATTATGGCCATTCTGACTGGTGTGAGGTGATACCTCACTGTAGTTTTGATTTGCATTTCTCTAATAATTAGTGATGTTGAGCAGCTTTTCATGTGCTTCTTGGCCATCTGTATGTCTTCTTTGGAGATATGTCTATTTAGGTCTTCCGCCCATTTTTTGATTGGATTATTTAATTAATTTATTTATTTTTTGATATTGAGCTGCATGAGCTGTTTTGTATATTTTGAAGGTTAATCCCTTGTCGGTTGCTTCATTTGCAAATATTTTCTCCCATTGTGAGTGTTGTCTTTTTGTTTGTTTATGGTTTCCTTTGCTATGCAAAAGCTTTTAAATTTATTTAGACCCCATTTGTTTATTTTTCTTTTTATTTTCACTACTCTAGGAGGTGGATCAAAAAAGATCTTGCTGCGATTTATGCCAAAGAGTGTTCTACCTATGTCTTCCTCCAAGAGTTTTATAGTGTCCAGCCTTACATTTAGGCCTTTAATACATTTTGAGTTTATTTTTGTGTATGGTGTTAGGAAGTGTTCTAATTTCATTCTTTTACATGTAGCTGTACAGTTTCCCTAGCACCACTTATTAAAGAGACTTTCTTTTCTCCATTGTATATTCTTGCCTCTTTGTCATAGATTAGGTGACCATAGGCTTGTGGGTTTATCTCTGGGCTTTCTATACTGTTCCACGGATCTATATTTCTGTTTTTGTGCCCCAATATTCACTGCAGCACTATTTACAATAGCCAGGACATGGAAGCAACCTAAATGTCCATCAACAGAGGAATGGATAAAGAAGATGTAGTACATATATACAATGGAATATTACTCAGCCATAAAAAAGAACAATATAATGCCATTTGCAGCAACATGGATGGACCTAGAGATTGTCATACTAATTGGAGTAAGTCAGACAAAGAAAGACAGATATCATATAATAGTGCTTATAGGTGGAATATAAAAAAAAGGGTACAAATGAACTTATTTACAAAATGGAAGTAGAGTCATGGATATAGAAAACAAACTTATGGTTACCAGAGGATAAGGGGGGCAGGGATAAATTGAGAGATTGGGATTGACATATATACACTGCTATATATAAAATAGATAACTAATAAGAACCTGCTGTATAGCACAGGGAACTCTACTCAATACTCTGTAATGGCCTATATGGGAAAAGAATCTAAAAGAGTGGATATATGTATATGTATAACTGATTCGCTTTGCTGTATACCTGAAACTAACATAACAATGTAAATCAACTATACTCCAATAAAAAAAAAAAAAACATTTTCTGAATGTAACACAAAAAAATCCTTGGGAAAAAAGGAATTTGGGTCACTTAAATGGATAAATGTTTTGATGGAAACTCAGTGATCCTCTCTCTTGAGTTACCTATAGTGAATAGGATAGTGAAATAGTAAACTTGTCACTCCCTGCCCTCCACCCCCAGCCTTCATTGTTACATTGTTACACACATACAGGAACCATCTGTATTACAGTCAATACAGAATTTAGGAATTAGGTTTGGGAATTTAGGTTTGGGAAGTAGAATTTAACGAATGGTGAGAAAATCAAGTTTGTTTCCACAAAATAAAACAAACCTAAAAATACAAAGCACACCCCACAGATACTTGCATACACACACATACAATATATTCTCTGATGAGATGTATAATAAGTGGGATTATTTTTATTCCATGAGAACTTTTGCATGAGGAAAGGTGATTCAGGATGAGAGAAGGCCCACAGTCCCCAGGGTTTGCAGCAAGAGAGGCGTGACTGCAGTGGAGATGGAGACACCCTGCTGTGGTCATCAGGCCCTCTGCATATCCTAGAACTGCCCAAAGTGGCTCATTGTAAACTTTTACAATAATGTCCCTAATGAATTACACCTTCCTGTGTCCATGACCCTTTGAAATGTGACTGAGCCACTAAGGGTGTCTCTTCTCTAAAGGGGAGGTCTATTTTCCTATCCTTTGAATCTAGTCTGGCCTCAGGACTTGTTTTGACCAACAGAATAAGGTAGAAGTGATGTGCAATTGTTATGGGTAGGCATTTGGAGGCTTACAGCTTAAGTCTTTGCCCTCTTGAAACTGTTTCCTGAGACCACAATATTGAGAAGCAGTCCCGGATAAAACATCACAAGGTGGAGATCCTCAGTGGTCCCCTGTCCCAGATGAGACAGCACCCAGACAAGCCATCAGATAAATGTCATTACCAAGCCAGCAGATAAATGTCATTGCATGTGAAAGCCCAGTTGAGATACAGAAGAATTACCCAGGAAACCCACTGAAGTGCGAGACAATAAATCATTGCATGTCTCTCTTTAACTTTTTATTTTGAATTAATTTTGGATTTATACAAAAGTTGCTAAAATAATATAGAAAGTGTCCATAGACCCCTTACTGAGCTCCCCTTAATCTTATCATTGTATGCCACTGTACTGCAGTGATGAGAACCAGGAAATTGATACTGTCAACTGAAGACTTTAACCAAATCCCACCAGTTTTTCCACTAGTGTCTTTTTTTGTTTCAGGATCCAATCCAAGTTTCCACACTGCATTTAGTTTTTGTCCCCTCAGTCTCCTCCAATCTATAGCAGTTCCTCAGTCATTCCTTATCTTTTATGACTTTGACATTTTGAAGAGGACTTGTCAGTTATTTGGCAAAATGTCCCTCAGTTTGGGTTTGGCTGAGATTTTGCATTTTAGGAATGATGTGAAGCCCTTCTCCGTCCATCATATCAGAAAGTGCAGTATTTGAAGTTGGCTTATTACTAGTGCTGTTCACCTTGATCTACTGGTCAAGGTGGTTTCTTTCTGATTTCTCCATTTTTATGTTACTGTTTTTCCTTTATAGCTAATAAATACCTTGGGACATATATTTTGGAATATGAAAATGATTGTTTTAAGCTACTAAGTGGTTTGTAACTAATAGATAATAGATGGAAGGGTGGATGGATGGATGGATGGATGGATGATAGATGATAGACAGATAGATAAAATAGATAATTGATACAAGGCACAAGGCAGGCTGGGACTTCTGGCAGGACAAGGCAGTGTGATGCAGGGGATGGAAGAAAGAGAAGGCTCCATGTAAGCTTGAGTGTCTATGGCAGTTTCGTGGGTGAAGAATTTAGAGGCATTCTGGTATAGTGATGTAATTTTGAGAACTGGAGAAGAAAGAAGAGACATTTTTCTTTTTCAAATAAGAGCTTAAAGTGGGTTTTGACTTGACATTTGAGTAAGGGATTGAAATAATTTTAAAATTGAATAAAATAGAATAATTTTAAAATTAGTTTTGGGTAATTTCAGTACAATTCTATACCAAGACTGGGGCATATAGAGTCCCAGTGTTTCAGATCTGAGGGGTCTTTTTCTCCCCTTAATTGGTAGCTATAAGGTGCTGAGGCAGTGGGCAGAGCCAGACATCCTTTTAACAATGTAACAAAGCTACTATTTTCATCACTCTATTTGTATAAGATGAATGGGTGTCTACCTATTGGACAGAGCTCTGCCATCCATGGATAAAAAGCAAGGCAGGAGTGTGAGTCAGAATTTCCTTTCTTGGAGGGAAGGAGGCTGAACTCCCTATTGCTTTGTAATGGGACCTGTACAAGAAGGACCTGGCATGACATGGAACATGAATAACCCTCACTGCAGCCAATGAGAGAAAAAACGGACAGGCATCTAGGAAGTTGTGGAGTAGGATCATAGGTTTTCTATATATAACAAATAGTTATTGAATTGTTTGGCACTGGAGATACAGCAGAAAGACAGACAGACAAGTTCCTTGCATTCATGGCTTTTCTATGCTCGTGCAAGAGAGTTTCAACAAACAAGTGCATCATTTAATATCTACTTCAGACAGTTCAATGCAGTTGTAAAGACAAGTAAAGTTGGGTAGAAGGAAAGAGTGAAAAGGTAGGGGAAGTGGCCACTTTAGAAAGAGAGGTCAGGGAAGACATGTTGAGGATGTGACATCTGACTCCATAGGTGATAGAAAACCATCAAGAGAGGACCATGGGGACCAGGCTGTGATGGTGACCCAACAGGTAGATGAAGCCCTGGGAGAAAAAGCCTGAAGGCATGAAACATGGCATTATGTAGAGTTACAGGGCAGGTAACATGCATTGAGAAAGATCCTTGGCAGATAACAGAACCAGCTGTGGTCCTAAGACAGGGGGCTCAGCTTGGGATCTGTGCATCACCTAGGTCTGCAGATAGACTTGAGGGTGTCCATGAATTTGGATGGGAAAAGTCTTAAACTGAATTGGATGTTAATACTATAGTATGGAAACAGATCAGTAGTTTCTAAACATTTCATCAAGAACACTTTCCTTTTTTAAAAAATGAAACCTTCTACATAAATATTACTATGAAAATAAAAATACAGCACTTCTTTGGTTGAAGTAAGTGTCAGGATCTCAGATATGCTCACACATGGTCTCTCCTTGAAAGCCCAGTTCTTCATGGAACACAGTTTGAAATCCTCTGTATTAGCACTTCTCCCATTTCCCCAAGCAAATACTATGCTGTCCACAAGCCTGTGAGTGGAAATACCAAGAGGTTTTGCTATGGCAGATGAGATGATGCACAATAAGGAGGTGGGCAGGTCATGCAAATTGGTGTCCTCTCCGGGTTATGTGAAGAGTTAAATTGTGATTCTGTATGTCCCTCCAGATTTCTTTCTGATCAGCCTCACTGTGGCCAGATGCCTGACAATGTCCCAGAGCAGCCAGATATCTGTCAAGTCTGGACTGTCCCAAACTATCTTGAGCTAGCATTTTTTTTTAAAGTGTGTGTGGCTTAGAGATGCAGACATAGAATTTTATGCTGTATATATATTACCACAAAAAAAGAAAAAATAAATGCAGAAACTACTGATCAAAGGCATAATGCAATTTACCTAGCTTGAGAAAGCAATTTGCTCACTATTCCATAAGACCATACCATTATCCATGGACATAAAAATCACTTCCCAAGCTTTCTGTGCTGTGTGTCTTTGGGAAGAGATGACATGGGAAAAACTAAGTAGAGATGTGAGACTGCTTTCCCCAGTCCCTGACTGTAGTTTGCTTACTTAATTTACAATGAACTCAATTTTTTTAAATGGCTATCACTAGAATTTAGATCTTTGGCAATAAATCCCATCACTAAATATTTCCTTCGAGTTTGTTAAAAGTGTTTTGTTTTCAATGTGAAGTCTTTAAGGAGCCATCTATATTTTAAAAATAATGTGAGAATGAATAGTTGTAAGTTCCTGTCCTCAAGTTTCTTAAGTGAAGAATTATCGCAGTTGTGTTTCTGGAAAGTGCACACAAAAAGCACAAATCACAGATCCTTCATGAGGCTGTCATGAGCTTTTCAGTGGTTAATGTAAAAAGGAGACGGGGGTTTCCCTGGTGGCGCAGTGGTTGAGAGTCCGCCTGCCGGACGGGTTCGTGCCCCGGTCCGGGAAGATCCCACATGCCACCAAGCGGCTGGGCCCGTGAGCCATGGCTGCTGAGCCTGAGTGTCCGGGGCCTGTGCTCCGCAACGGGAGAGGCCACAACAGTGAGAGGCCCACGTACCGCAAAATAAATAAATAAATAAATAAATAAATAAATAAATAAAAGGAGACGGAATTTATCCAAAATAAGAGAGAATTTTCTGATAAATTTTTCTAAGGAGGAAAATAACAGAAAATAATCTCAGTAAGTTTTCCATTACTAGAGAGGATTTAAGAATAAAATTTTTTTAATGCAAGAGCTGTGTTAGACTTTACAATGTAAACTAATTAAAGACTCCCCAGAGTAGTGCATTCAGTTTCCTTTTCAGCCCCTTTTGCCAACTATCTGTTCCCCAAAAGATGATTAGAAGAACTTATTGATCAGACGAAGCTAAGATTATTAGACTTATTGCAGGAAAGTAGAATACCACCTTTACAGGACTTAGTAGTGTCTCAGTCAGGAAAAAAAGAAAGGAGGATATGAATGTATGAATGGTGTTTTAGGGCTCGGCAGGTCAGTTTTAAGGTGGGTTTGGAAGATGCAGAACTGATTGGATCTGCGGGTACATGCCCAGGAGTGGGATTGCAGGATCATATGGTATAACAGCTCTATTTTTATTTTTTTAAGGAATCTCCATACTCTTCTACACAGTGGCTGTACAATTTAGATTCCCACCAACAGTGTAGGAGGGTTCCCGTCTCTCCACACCTTCTCCAAAAAATCTTGTGGATTTTTTGATGATAGCCACTCGGACTGGGGTGAGGTGATAGCTCAACATAGTTTTGACTTGCTTTTCTCTAATAATTAGTGATGTTGAGCATCTTTTCATGTACCTCTTGGCCATCTGTATGTCTTCTTTGGAGAAATGTCTATTTCAGTCTTCTACACATTTTTTGATTGGGCTGTTTGTTTTGATGATATTAAGTCACATGGGCTGTTTGTAAATTTTGGAGACTAATTCCTTGTCAGTCACACCATTTGCAAATATTTTCTCCAATTCTGTGGGTTGTCTTTTCATTTTGTTTATGGTTTCCTTTGCATATATCCAGAGAAAAACATGGTCCAAAAGAATACATGAACTCTAATGTTCATTGCAGTACTGTTTACAATAGCCAAGACATGGAAGCAACCTAAATGTCCATCAACAGAGGAATGGATAAAGAAGGTGTGGTACATATATACAATGGACTATTACTCAGCCACAAAAGAGAACAAAATAATGTCATTTGCAGCAACATGGATGGACCTAGAGATTGTCATACTGAGTGAAGTAAGTCAGGCAGAGACAGTGAAGTATCATATGATATCTCTTATACGCAGAATCTTAAAAAAATGATACAAAATAACTTATTTACAAAACAGAAACAGACTTGCAGACTTAGAGAATGAACTTATGGTTACAGGGTGGGGGAGGATGAGAGGAAGGGATAGTTAAGGAGTTTGGGATTGACATGTACCAGCTGCTATATTTAAAATGGATAACCAACAAAGACCTACTGTGTAGCACAGGGAACTCTGCTCAATATTATGTAACAGCCTAAATGGGAAAAGAATTAGAAAAAGAATAGATACATGTATATGTATACCTGAATCACTTTGCTGTACATCTGAAACTAACGCAACATTGTTAATCAACTATATTCCAATATAAAACAAAAAGTTAAAAAAAACTGATTGGGTCTGGACAGAGTTTATGACATAAAAGCTTTTGATGGCAGAGCAAAGTTGGTGAAGGTCTGGAGGAGACACTTGATAAGCCCTATGTTAGTCATGACATTTAAGTAACTTCTGTTGCTTACACTCATATTCCTGGAAGGAGTCTTTCTGGAGCAAGGAACTAAGTTATATTGCTTGTTTTCAGTACTTCTTAACATTGAGAGAGAAAAATATCCTGTCTCAATACTGTTTAATATGGAGACAGGAAATTATGATGATTTCAGTTCTCATTTCCAACTCTGCCATTCTGTATTTCTCTTCTTTGCTATGGCAACATTTTCAGGAAAGTAGTAATAATGATCAATCTCACTTCTGACTTTTAAAATCATCTGTTCAACAATGAAAATACAGAACTAATTAATATACAGAACCAAAAGTTTTCACCCTCACCTTGTTTTGATTTGACACATTGTGTAGTCACTCAAGACACTTGTTCATTTAATAAGCACATTTTTAGAGCACATTATTTGTCAGTTGAACAGTTAAAAAAGAACAACCAAAAGCAATTTTGTGTCCAAAGTATGTACAGGAAAATACATTTATTGTAAGATCTAGAACTGTTCTAAAATACAGTGTTTATTTTTTTTTTTTTAATCACAAACTCTGAGAATAATTTTGGACAAACATAGACTGAGTCATTGGGACAGACACACAGTAGTAACATAAAAGACGTCTACTACATCCAGGAAGGCTGAGCACATTTCCATGATGTCAAACTACTTGTATGGTTCTTCTAAAGACTAGTGGATCTGGATGAGGCATAAAGATGGCACCAACATCTGATACTCAAATCTGCACACTTGCCCTACAGCTATGGAAAGATGTCGCTTGGTCACAGAGAAAATCCTCACAATTTTTCAGTCCTGAGCCTTTAGTCAAAAGATAGGGATGAACATCACATAAACTTGAACTAGCACTGCTTGGCTCATTTAAAGTGACTGTCTATTAATGTTGACATTTTCTGTTGAATACCCATTGTACGGCTTTAGGCAATAGGCTGCGGAGTGCGGGGGAGGGGGGATGAACAGGAAAAAAAAAGCAGCTTGAGATCTGCGACCTTACTGTGACTATGAAATTACCAAAAGGAGCCAGCCTTGTCCACACTGGCCACAGGTAAGTGTAGCTATAACTAAAATTTACAGGATGCATGAAAAGAATCACATCAGCAGAGTATTGTAAATCCTGGTTACCAGTCACCCCAGCAAATTCCTAGTGGATCATCATGCCCCTGAGTTTAAATGGTTTTTCTTAAGAAGTAAAGGTGAGTGACAGGTTAGAAACATAAGCAAGCAGTGAAATCATTTCACTTCATGAATTTAGAATGGGTGTAATGGAAGGAATAATGCAAAAAGGGGAACTGAATAGATGCCTGCAGGAAACTTTCATTCAAGGTCCTACAAGATGTCACGCTTTGAACAAGGTTGTAGGGATACTGGGATAGAAAAATGCATCCTTGGTATCAAAGAGGCCACTTCTACAAATGGAGAGAATCTGATAATCTGCGGCAACACATGAAACGACTCCTCCAAGAGAGGTAAGCCTGGTGCGGACTGAACTAAATAGGTGTTATATGGTATCTTGAGATGTCTGGATTTTATCTTGAGGGAATGGGAGGCTATGGAACGACTATAAATGAAATCATCATTTTTAAAAAAATTCTAGAAGTATTACCATGGTTGCAGTGAGGAATTAAGTTATGAGGTCGTTGCAAATATCAAGCTAAGAGATGGATGAAAGCTTCTACTAAGGCAACAGTCATAAGGATGGAATAAAGGAGTCTGTGGAACACTGGCATTCTAGCATGTGGCCTGACACAGAGAGAAGAGTCAAAAATCCTTCCCAGTTGTCCAGTTTAAGCAGCAGGATGGAAACTGATGGATTCAATAACACAGGGAGTGATGGGGAAGCAGCAGTGTCATAGGTTGGCCTCCCTGGACATGGCCTCTGGGATGCAAAACCTATACTAGGAAGTTCTCTCAGAAGATAGACCTGTGGGAAGTAAGGACAGTGGTACTAGGGGCAAGGAAAGTCTGATCCACAACTCAGTGGTTGAAACTGAGTCCTCAGTTGACCCTACGAGAGCCAGAGCAAGCCCTTCAGAGTCATTCTAAATTGAGACAAGGGGACTAGACCTCTATATCTCCATGACACCCCTTCATTGGCCACAGGCCACCCACCCCTGGGAAGGGGCACACCTTTGAGAAAATCAGTTTCCTACTACAGCCTAGGACAATTTCCAGTAAGGGATGGAGCTACAGGTATCCTCAGCAGCAAGGGGATAGCTGTGTTGACCCTAAGGAGGGAATCTCCCCCCAACCATAAGGTTGCTGTTGTTGTGATGTTGTCTTGTTGTTTTGAAGGGAGTTAAGAAACTCATTCATTTTTTAAAAGAAAAAGTTCCTAGTCTCCACATTCAAGAAAGAACAAAACTGACTCTTTTTCTTCCCATAGCAACAAGTAATAATCTGAAATAGGTTTTAAATTGGTCCCAATTGATATCACTATCTAGGCTAGCCCATCTGCAACAGGCTCACTGGAGTATCCATACTTCCTTATCTTGAGTCGGGCTCCCCTGTGGGATATCCCAGTGTGGATGCCCAGTGGGCAATTGAACACATGCACAAATGAGAACGAGCTGGGAAGAGAAGTGGAAAGAGGTCATGTAGTCATCAGTTCACTGACAGGAGCTGGTGCTGTGAGAGCAGAGACGTTTCCTGAGTGTGGAAAGCAAGGAAGAGAAACAGGTCTGGAAACCTAGGAAACCACCAACACTTGCAATATCTATGCAATTTCAATGTGAATATGAATCATCTGAGGGTCTTTTAAAACTGAAGAGTCTGGGATCCTGTGGTATAGAGATTCTACATTTCTAGAAGACTTCCAGGTGTTACATATGTTACTGGTCATTGGATCACACTAAGAGTGACAATGAGTTGAAGAATGGGAAGATGAGAAGACCAAAAAGATGAAGAAGGAAAATCTAAGGAGTTCAAAGGAGAAAAATGTGGTGGTGATGTTCCAAAAGCTGAGACAATTAAGGGTCAAGAAGGCAGGAGCATTTGTCGTGTCTACATCTGCTCAAATCTACACATGGTTTGAGCAACAATGCAAAGACCCCAATTGCCTAGAAATTCCTGGTTAAACCACACATTTCTTAGCCTCAGAATAACATAAAAACCTTGAGCCTTTTTGGCAGGTATCCATCTACCATATTAGTCCATTAAGGCTGTGTTCCTAAGAAACAGAACACAGGAAGAAGATAAAGCGGTGATGGGGGAGGGGGTAATTTATGCTGATACTGGGGAAGAGGAGGAGGCAAAGGAATAGATCAGAACTGGATAGAGGGTTGTAGAGGGGACTGTGAGAACCCAAGAAAAGGACAGTAGGGAGAAAGGAAGGAGTTCTGTAAGCACAGAGAAGGAAAAAGAAAATAGACATTGCTCTTTCAAAATCATTGCCAAAAATCAATCCTAAACCCATGAAGCACAGGAGAGGAATGAGCAAGCATCTCAAATACACATATACCTTCATACATAATTTTGAAGGAGTGGGTGCCTTAGTTCAGGTTTGTCCCCAAAGCAGAGTGGGGGCAGGTAGTTTATTTGAAAAGTTATGCTATGAAGCAAGGACAGTGGCACAGACAAGCAGGCAAGACAGCGCAAGTGCACATGATCAAGGTCACAGCTGTCAGCCAGAGGGGCTCACTTCTGCCAGGACTTCTGAGAAGTTTACAGAAGGCATCCCCAAGTGTCCTTCAGTAGATCCACCACCTCCCATTGGTGGAGCGTTATCCCCTACAGGTATTAACATCCTAACATTCTGGCCTGCCCTTCCTGTGGGTTCAGAGGAGGCCCTGAGCAAAAGGGCAAGGAGACATGCACATCCTGTGCTGGAGAGTGGACGCTGCCTGCAGATATGAGGTTAACTACAAGTGGAAACGTCCACTGAATCTGCAGCTGAAATCAGAGGCGGGATGAAGGATGTGATACAATACACCAAAGGCATCGACTGCGAGGTAATAAAATTAGTGGACCTCTAGATATTTTTTAAGGCAGTGCACTTTGCAGTTTCCAAGTCTGGATGCTAATACAAAACAGTGGTTAACTAGGTTGCCTAGTGGGAACTGCACAGGCTGGAAGCTACAATCAGCCTGTTACCTCCACGCAAATAGATGCTCTTAAATACTTCCCCAGCAATTGTATTCTTCCCAATTAATGGGCCAAACTGAACCTTTGTAAGCCCCAATACAAGAGGTAAACTTCAGCTGGTTCTCTGCCAAAATAATCACATATCCTGAATTAGTCAGATGTGAATTAAGGAGCTTTTAGCCCAGCTCGGTTTTTGTCAGACCTATTGATCCTGGAGTGAAACAGCCCATTAACTGCTATAATTAAGATGCAGTTTCTGTGTGAAGATGAAGGGCCTGGACAGCAGCAAATTGCAAGATGCTTGTTCCTGTGAGGCTGACCGACAGGTGATCAGGCCACGATTGTGCAGGGGGAGTTTCTCTTGTTTTCCTCCTGACAGGAAATGACAGCCAAGTTCCAAACGAAACAAATGAAGTTTACACAATTATTTAGAGCCTAAAAGCAAGAGGAGCTCCAGCTCACAAATTACTGGTAGAAATAGAGTTTTCCTACCAGGCCAAAGAAAGCTGTTTTGTATTCAGTACACCCTCCCCTCTGCTTGCTTACTTTTCAATAATAAGGGTTTCTCTCTTTTTTTAATTATAGCTTCTCTCACCAGAGAATTGCATTGGTTGGGAAGAAACAGTTTAATAAGTGTTTGGAGTGTTAGCAAAAAAACCCCACAAGGAGGAGCATTAAGTAATAGAAGCCAGGCAGAGACCCCGTAGCGGTGTCTGGAGGGGAGCTGCTGGCTGTGGCCAGGACTTTGCAGAATAGCCTTGGCGGGAGGGATCTGGAGCAAATTGCTGTTGGGTAGGTAGGAAGCAAATGTGGACACTGTTGCATTTTCTTTTTGGAAGATTCAGGAAATGTCCCATTTTTCTCTAATATAGTTGGCATGGGTGCAATTGTTTTCTTCCTTTTTTTGAGGAAGGTGAGGGGGTCCTGAGGACTTGGAGCAGGTGAAGACACTGCAAACAGATATTGTAGGATGACAGCCTGGCACCAAGCTTAGCACAGATGAGATCGTCTGAAGAACAACGGGGAAAAAGAAAACACACCAACCCACCTTCTGCACAGGAGAGAAAGAAAAGTGGGAATTGAAGGAGCCAGATGTGGTACAAGATGGCTTCTCTGTCTTACCATGTGATGCCTTTAAAATCCTTGGGGGTGTGGACTGGTTTTATTCCCATTTTAAGAAAACTGAATCTCACTGTTATTAAATGACTTGGCCAAACTTAGCTGTTAAGTAGCAAGTCCAAAATCTGTACACAAGTTTGCTCCAACTCCTAAAATTGCCTTGCAACAATGTTTGCTTGCATTTTAATTTATTTTTAAAGATTAATTATTTATTTATTTGTTTATTTTATTTTTGGCTGTGTTGGGTCTAAGTTACAGCACACAGGATCTTTGTTGAGGCATGAGGAATCTTTTGCTGTAGCGCACAGGCTCTTCACTGTGGCATGGGCTTCTCTCTAGTTGTGGAGTGCAGGTTTTCCCTCTCCAGTTGTAGTGCACAGGCTCCAGGGTGCGTGGGCTCTGTAGTTTGTGGCACGCAGGCTCTAGTTGAGGCGCGTGATCTCAGTAGTTGTGGCGTGTGAGCTTAGTTGTCCCGCAGCATGTGGGATCTTATTTCCCTGACCAGGGATCCAACCCATGTCCCCTGCATTGTAAGGTGGATTCTTCACCACGGGACCACCAGGGAAGTCCCTGCTTGCATTTTTAAAAAGTATGTGGTCATGTACACATGCCAAATTTTATAGGCTTATTTAAAGGTATGAATACAAAGCATTGAGTCTGCTTGTATGGATATCTCAAGGATGCAGTTATAGTGATTATTGTCAGGCACCAAAAAAATGAAAACATTTTATCTGACAGGAAAGAAAAACCACATGGAATTTAGATGTGTGTCAGGTGTGGAGTCACTGTCATTTACTGTGAATATCACCTAAGGGCTGTGATCAGTGATTCGCAGTAGACTGGAACTCTCCTTACAGCAGGTAGCTGAGAGGGTGTTTCTGAACTTCAGATCCCAGGAATTCCCTGTGGGCAGCCCCTGTCAGCACAGGCAGAGGTGAACATTGGTCCTGATCAGCTTAAAATGATAAGATGATCATGAGGAAATTGACAAGGGGTCGGAATACTAACTTTTCAGGCAAATCAAGTTTTTAGAATGTTCCACTTCCTTTCGCTGGTGCTCCAGTAGCTATCAATAACACTCGTACTGACCTTGAACTTGCAGCATCCTTCCTAGGAGAAACTGGAGGTATCTGGATGGCAAGTACTGAGACCACCATAGTGGATGTTGCTGCTGCCCCATCCAGACCCCCTTTCCTGGGGTGACACATCCATCTCCAGCCGCTGCTAACAGCTCCCAGATGCCCCCTTCCCCTACGAACTGGCCAGAACAGGAGCTGTCTTGGCTGGGAAGTGACTGTTCTTTATGGCCAAGCCGCATCCTTGCTATGCTGAGGGAAGACTACAGACAACACCTGGCTAGCATGTGGTACAAAAGTCCAAACCCCTCAGCTCATGGAGAGAGAACTCTGGCAAAACTCATGCAGCTGAGCTGCCTGCAGGATCAAGCTGAAGTTAGTCACCAATTAAGCCCACGTCTTTGCTGTCTTCTTCCCCAGTCCTATCCTGCTTCCCTCATTCCTTTACAGGTTTCTCCTGAGAGTTCATCCTCAATCAATCACATACATAGGAAGCTGTCTCGGGTTCTTTCTTTTGGGAACTTGGCCTAAGGTAGCTATCCTTCTTGATCCAGTCTTAAGCAATGCCCCAATGGAATTACCATTGTCGGGGTTGGCTTAGTTCATGGTCTGATCCGGGATCAAGGCAATAAGAAGAATCCCCTTGACTTCTAAACTACTTCTACTCTATAGCTTGTTAGTAGCTGAAGTTACTTAAAGAGAAGCAAGCTTTTCATTCTAAACTTAGATTTAAGATTTAAAATATAAAAACTTCAAGGAAAGAAAGCATTTTAAAGGGACAGCATCTCTGGCATTCTAAGTGTTTGGAAAGGAGAACAAGGAAAAAGATATGAAAGAGCTGGATGTACATGACATTTTGATTTGGCAATTTTGATGGTGCAAAATGTAAATGGTGGCTTTAATGCAGCTGTTTTTTAATATAGATCATTTTGAGTTCAGTCTATACAAAACCCTGACCTCATCATTGACTATCACTTTATTGCTAATATCCGTTCGTGGAGTGGGTAATATAGGTTAAGGTAGGTGTTCAATATGTACCTTTTTGCTGGATCATTCCCATCACGTAAAAATATCTTGTTATTTCTCTAATTTAAAAAATCCTACATCTTCAAAGTTCTAATCACAAGAAAAAAAATTTTGGTAACTGTGTATGGTAATAAATGCTAGCTAAACTTATTGTGTTAATCATTTTGCACTGTATACATATATCAATTCATCATATGACAAACCTAAAACTAATACAACATTATATCTCAATTATATCTCAATTAAAAATTATTTGCTCAGGGTCCTCACAGATTCAATGGACCACCCAAATCACTAAATACAGGAAAGCTGTCCACTGAAAAGAACCACTCACATTGGACAGTTATGTAAATGAGAAGTAAACCTTTATTGGTTTAAATTAACGCTATTTTAGAGTTTACCAAGCAACCAGCACTTCCCCATTACTCCATTTTTTGTGT
Organism: Kogia breviceps; assembly: GCF_026419965.1. Lineage (NCBI taxonomy): Eukaryota > Metazoa > Chordata > Mammalia > Artiodactyla > Physeteridae > Kogia > Kogia breviceps. The sequence continues at coordinate 36,840,424 of NC_081323.1, forward strand.
GTCACTGCTAATCATACTTAAATACTTGGTCCCATACATCTCCAGAAAGCAGAAAAAAAAAAAAAAAACCAATAAGAAAGAAAGAAAGAAAAAAAAAATCCGTTTCTTGTTCACCCATACAGAAAAGCAAAACTCGTCTGTCGCTGTCCATCCTTGCTAATCCAAAGTATGTCTTTCCAAACTTTCTTGAACACATTCCAATCTGGTTTTTCCCTCACCATTTTCTGAAAACTGTGCTTGTCGTTATCACTGGTGACCTCTGTGTCACCAAAGCTGAAACCAGTGGTCAACAATCACTTGGTTTGTCAGCTGATCACTCTATTTTTTGACACATTTTCTCTCTGTATCTTCCAGGACACCAGTCTTGCCTGGATATCCTCCTCCCTTCCTGGCTTCTCATTCTCAGTCAACTTTCCTAGTTCCCCTTTTCCTCCCCTCCCTCTAAATATGATAACACCTTGGAATTCAGTCCTTGGACCTGTTCCCTTTTCTGTCCAGAGTCATATCCTGACTTACCCCACCAAGATTCATGCTTCACACATGCAATTCCCTGCAGAAGAATCCTGATTAATATCAGCAGCCTGCTCCTCCCTGCCCCCTCTCCAGCTTTAGATGTTAATATTCAAATTCTTACTTAACTTGGATAGCAAGTTACTTTCCTCAAAATTTTAAATACAAAAATCCATTTTATGTAAATAATTTTAAATTTAATAATAACTGTTTCATATGTTAGAGCAACAAAATTTTTTACAAACTTTTACCAATGTTTTTATATTTAGCTTAATAATGGATAACCTGAGAAGTAGGTTGTTATCCACTCACTTGTTTCTCTTTTTCACTATTATATTTACTTCAAACAAAACTAGAAAACCCTAACCCACAATTATGTGTCAGGAGGGATGGTGGCTCATGTTTGGCTCGACAGATAACTCTGGCAATTTAATTTGAACAAATCATATGATGAACATATATTTGTCGATCTCAATGAAGATTACTTTCAGTGCTTTTGGTGCTGAATCGATAGTCACAACCCTCAAATTCTGAAAGGTTGCATATATCACCTTGCAAATGGATTCCTTGCTTTTATGCTGGTTGAATTCAAATCTGAAAGGCATTACTTGTTCATTTGTTTTCATCTTCTTTTGCTTCACTCAAGCCATCAAATTCTTTCACAAAAAGTAAATAAACTTACAAAATTGGGGGAGAGAGCAAATTTTCAGCAATCAAGTTATTATACAAAATTTGGACATCAATTTCCTTCTTAGCAAAGCAATCAAGAAAAATATTAATTGTTGAAGAAAAGTTAAATTTTTAGTAATTGAACCATAGTACCAAAACTTGGATTTCCTTTAAAAATCCAGATGTACTCTAATCTTTGATTTTAAAATTGTGGGCTTTTGGCCCCAGGGTGATATGATTATCCTCCTAAAGACCCTAACACTATGAGATAGTACACTATGAGGAAGCAAGTGGAAAACATAGACATGTTCCCTCAGTCTTGGTCTAGGTTATGAGGAAATGCTTTTATCTCAACCTCCATTTCAAAGACTCACATGTTCACCATTTCTCTTGAAAGCCAGCAGACTTCAGTGTGAAAATGTAAAGTCTTATTTTATCTGTGTTTACTTGTTTACTGATTACCATTTAGTTAATTGACAATTTTTACTGTGTTCTTCCAAAATGAATTGTGATCAGGAAGCAAACTGTTGGCTGCTAACTGTTCTCTGTGAATAAATTCCTAGTGGCTAGGAATCTAGGCGTGGACTACTTAATCCTCACAGCAACACTGCTCTTTGTTGCCTATCTAGTGGGTCCTTTATTAACGTTTATGTCAATGCATGCTCTCTAGTCTACATCAGTGCCCACAAAACAATCAGAAATTATCTTCTTCTCTAGTTTGAATTTTTAGCATAAAACAAAAAATTTTTCCTCCATTTCTCCCTCTGTTGAGAATGTCTCCTGTGCTAAGACTTGATTCACATGCTATACATTTGTGGTTTCATCCAGTTATAAATTGGAACACTTGTTAGCACATGCACAGTAATTAGAGAGTAAATACAAAGGTGCAGAGCACAATGAACAATAAAATGCACCAGGACATACAAGTGCAAATAATATTCTAAAGTAAATAGACAAAACTAAATGAAGAAAATTGGCTTTTGCCTTAAATCAAATATACAAAGACAGGGGAAAAGACAGATCAGTTTAACCCCAATTGGTATCTATAAAAAAGAAGCAGTTGATTTTTGCATAGCTTCGGTCACAAATGTATACTATAATTTTTCTCACTTGAGGAACCCCAACTAAACTAAGATGATGTCTACCTCTAAGAAAGGACTGAGCAGACTCAAACAAATTTACAAAGGATACTCAACTGGTCCCTGTAATCTGATGACTTAGTGATACTAGCAGGTAGGTGATCAAGCAAAACATGCACATGGAAATATGCTAGACATGTAAAAACTACTCAGGGGATGGAACAGATCATCCTGAGAGTAAGGCTATAGGGACTCATTTGATGATGCTTTTGAGTCAAATTGGGATTGCATTAATCATAACAGCCCACTGCTGTAAAGGATTATCCACCAATATCAATGTATAAAGGAAATTTGGTAACAGCTTTTTTTTGGTCATGGCTTGTTCAACTTCCTTTCTGTGCATTATACTTGTCATTAATTTCATGTTTAGTTTTATAGCATTTTGGCAATATAAGATTTATATTAGTTTTTGCTATAAAGAGAAAAACTGAATTTATGCACCTCTCATTCTTATCTCATCTTTGACTTTAAGAGATAAAAATTTCCATTTTGTCCTGGTCCATTTGTTTGCATTTGTTCTGGAAAATATGTACAACTTTCTTTTATTTATTTTAAAATGACATGAAAACATAGATGTCTTCATAACATACACTCAAAAGTTTCATAGAAGGCATATTTGGAAATGGAGGCTTTACTAGTCCAAAAAGATTTTAATTTTTTACATTAACAATTGTATTTCCCATTTGCACTTTTAATTTATATCTACATGTGTGAAATTGTCAGTATATATAGATTCACATCCTGCATTCACACTAAAGACCTGTTTACTATTTATGTCATAATTTTATCTGACTGTAATCTTTTTGGTTGTTGTTACTAGCACTTTTATCTTTAATGAAGTATTTCTGAGTCATCCATCTATTTTTATCCATTGGAGATACAACAGTACACACTAATAAGAATGAGAAAATTTAACAAACATAACAATACACAAGCAACAAATTTTATTACTTGAATATTGAAAATACCATTGCAGAGAGAAATCAGTCCCATCTCTTAATTTCTGGGGAGGGGAGACGGGTTAGAGGTTGAATCGGTTACCAATGGCCAATGAGTTAATCAATTGTGCCCACATAATGAAGCCTCCATAAAAACCCAAAAGGAGGGGATTTCAAAGAGCTTCCATGTTGGGGGACCAGACTGCTTCCATGTGCCACACTGTGCTGGGCCCCAAACTTCATGAGGATAGAAGCCCCTTTGTTTCGGATGCATCTGGTTGTTGATTTGTATCCTTTACTATCTTTTGTAATAAATGAGTGATCTAGTGAGTAAATGGGTTTTCCTGAGCTCTGAGAGCAGCTCTAGCAAATTAATCAAATTGAGAGAGGGGGTGGTGGGAAGCTCTGATTTATAACCAGTAGGTCAGAAGTACAGGTAACAACAAGGGCATCTGAAGTGGGGAGCAGTCTTGTAGGATTGAACCCTTTACCTGTGGAAGTTGATTCTATCTTCGGGTAGACAGTGTCAGAATTGAGCTGAATTTTTGGATGCCCTGCTGGTGTCCGAGAATTGCTTTTTGTTGTGGGGAAGCCTCCACACACTTTGGAATTGGTCCTGGAACCCCATTTATATCTGTCATCATAAAGCTCAGATATTCCAACAAACAACATGTATTGTTGTTGTCAACATGTCTCAATAATTACATCCATCACTGGGATGAATAGATAACTCTAAAGATTTTTTTCCCAAATTTTAGCACAAAATAAATTTCCTGTGAGAATTTTGCTTTCTCAGATCTTTATTGTCTCCCTTTTTCCTTTCTTACTCTCCTTTCCTGATAGAGTAGAAATGATCAACCTGAATCATGACTCCTGCCCTGAGATACTAAATCTATGTATCATTCATCTCTTTTCAATGAAAGCTGCTTTTTATTATCTATTTGTATTTTCTTTTTTGATCAACTACCCATTGAAGCCTATGGGATTCAAATCTCATCCTGGCCTTCTGTGAACTCAGCTACAAGTACATTTCAGGAGGCTCCAAATTTATGTCTCTGGTCCTCTCCCTTTTTACATCATCCTAAGTAAACCTCTCTTAAGAGTTGTTGGAGGTAGTCGCCCACAGCACGGTCACTTTGATGGACCCTTTGCTTTGTGTCTAACAGTTCTCCCTCTGACTTAGAGAAACCAAAAGGATGTAATTCACTTTTATAATAGTGAAAAATAAATTAAGCTGCTCTGCAATACATGTGCGTGTCCTCAGTCACACTCACCATAATTCAGCATGGGACCTTTCCTCTTGCTCCTCCAACGTGGATTTTCTCCATCTTCTTCCTGAGGACATTGGGGTTTGTCATTAAAAGGATCTGAAGAAATTTAGCACACACACTGCAGTGGTCAAATCAAGAGTATTTCATAAGAAAATGGCTCAAATGAAGGGCTTCCTTCATCAGGAGAGCCAGCTGTGAAGTGGCCAGCCTTCAAGCCTCCTGCCCCTACAGCCTGCTGGCCACAGAGCTGAGTGGGCTCCACTATCTGCTCCAAACAGCTCCACATGCAGGGCACAGGCACAGCACCCCACCCCCAAGAGCCACAGGATTTGCATATGGGAAGCTCCCCTGCTGGGATCAAGGGCTCCAACAAGCCTACCCAACCCTTGTTCTTTCCACAGAGAAGGCATCTAATATGCTGAGCCTTTATTTTGCCCCAGGCCATCCTAAACTGATGACATATCTTATCTTACTATCATCACAATGGATATTGGAATCTTTTTATGGAGAGGGCAGGGGAAGAGCCGAGGGGCAGAACTGATGCTCAGTTGTGAAATAACTTGCCAAAAAGCACAACAAGAGCAGAGACAGAATCTGAATCTGTCTTATGATGCCAAATCCAGATCTCTTTGCCCTTTAACAGGTTGCTTTAGGATGATAGAAATAGTCTAACACAAAATATTTATTATTTTTAAAGATGTGTTCCACCACCACATTTCCTAAAAGAGATTATAATTAGATTGTCCCAATCTATTATAATTTAATTCCTTAAGATCGTGGATACTCGTTGAGCACCCAAGAGCATCTAGGTAATTCCTTTGAGATCAATACTTTATGCTATTAAAAGCTTTTCATCTGGAGGGCACACAATAAAATATATGCTTCATGGTAACAGAGATTTTTGCCTACTTTGTTCAACAAAATATCCCCAGTGCTTAGAAGGGTACCTGGCTTGTTGAATGAATAAACAGTTAACAGAGAACAAGATCTCAAAAGTTGGCATCAATTTTGGTTGAGTTTGCTGGTAAAAGGAAGATACCATAAAAAAATTGTTTTACTTTTCAGTGTTGCCAATGGTAGATGTAAGTAAGCCCTTCAGCGATGAGATGGAGAAGCTTCCTAAAGATTCTACTGAAGAAAACAGAGCAGAACAGAAAGGAGTGGGAATGGTGGTGGGGGGAGGTGTTTTAGAATTAGTGTCAGACCCCATAAAGTCTTGGGCTATGGAAAATGGCAGGGCAAGTGGAAGTCAAAGATGCGGGGACAGTAATGGGTCTGAGATTCTCGGCAGAAACTTAATGAAAAATCAGCTATTGGCAGCACCCACAACCCATCCTCTCTGGGGGTCCTTCTGATGGGTGCAGAATTTCAGGGGCAGGCTAGCCAGTGTCCTCTGCCCATGGTCTGTGCTCTTGGTAGTATCTGCCTAGGGAAACTGGCATGTGGAAGATTGGCCTAAGCCAGGAGGGGTCTGCCCCAGATTGCCTCAAACATGAGACACATGAGCTTGGCCCAAACTGTCCAACCTGGATACAGAAGCTCAAGTCACCTTCCTTTGCTGCACTCTCCTTTGGGAGTGATGGTTCAGCCTCCCAGCTCATGTTTGCCAAGACAACACTAGGTTTATACAAGGAAACAGGTCATTTGTGGAGGTCCAATAATCAAACTAGAAACTACCAAATAAGGATAACTGAAAGATTTACCCTTTAGACTGCTGCCTGGTAGGTTAAAGGGACCCAAGGTTGCTATGCAAGACACAAGTAGCATAACTACATTTAAAAAAAAGCCCAGATAACATTAAGATCCTTCATCAAAGTCCCTCTCTGCAATAGATAATATAAGGATGAGTAGGCACACTGGTTAGTAGAACTCATTACAGGGACTCTAAATTATGCATCAAAGAACTACTATAGAATGCAGAGGGACATTAAGTTGCCTGATGAAACCTGAATTTTTTTCTGGGCATATGTTAATTTTAAGGATAGTCCTTTTCTTGAGCAGCACGAGCATGAAAAATGTATTGTTCAAAGGTCAAGGTGCTTATCTAATGACTTTTTCTCTTCCTTCTCCTCTTCCTCATTATTATTATTATCATTATAAAATAACATATGCATATTGTAAGACAGTCAAATAGTACCAAAGGATATAAAATGAAACATTAAAGACTCTTTCTCTCCCTCATTTCTACTTCCAATAGGATTTTACCATTATCAGTTTCCTGTTTCTAAAATTATAAAATGGGGGGATAAAAAGCCTTAAAAAAATCCTACATTTAATACATTCAGGTAGGTGAGGGAAGACACAACATCTAGGAGATAGAATAGAATGCTATATAACAAAAGAAAAATTAGAAAGCAATGTAGAGTCCTTGAACATTAAAGATAAATAAATATCAGAAAATTTAAAACTCTTCAAAGGCTAGAGGAGAATATTCAAGAACAATCCCAGAAGGTAGAACTAGAAGAAAAAGATGAAGAATGTGTTTTTAAAAGATAAGAAACTTAGGAGATCAATCCAGGAGATACAATATATAAATATAGTAGTTCCCAAAAAGAAAGAAGAAAACTGAAGAAATAAAAATTTTAAAGAAATAATCAATCCATTAATTCAATAAATATATACTGAGAGGTCATCATATTCCAGACATTTCTAGGTGATTGTAATACATCAGCAAACAAAACGGATAAAAATGACTGCTCTTTCTGGAATTATACTCTTGTAGGGGGAAACAAACAGCAGTCATGTCAGTTACATGATATGGTAGCAGCTGGTAAGTGCTATCAGAAACAAACACAAACAAACAAACAAAACAGAAGCTGGAATCCAGAGTAGATGTGGGAGGTGGTTGCTAATTTAAATAGAATGACTACCAGTGATTAAGGCAGGCCTCAGTTATAAAAGGTAAGGTTTGACAAAGAGTTGAAGGAGGGCCTTAGCTATGAGGACATCTGGGGAAAGTTTCTTCCAGAGGAAGCAGCAAAAAGAAAAAGTCCTAATATCTGAGGTACCTGATGTGGCTAGAAGTGGAGTGAGCAGATCCCATAGGGTCATTGTAAGGACACTGAATTTTACAGGGACCTATTCGAGAAATCTGGATTTTGGTCTGCCATTGTGTGATTCTATGTGTTATCCTTACCTTTTTGGGGACGATGCCATAAAAGTTATCCTGACTAAAGAAAAAAAAAAAATGGAAGCCTTTCTTCTTTCTGTATTCTATGAAAGAGTTTAAATAAGATTCCATTTATATATACTACTTGAACTATTCATAGAACTGAATCTGTGAAAGTATCTGGTCCTGACATTTTTTTTTTCAGAGGTATATTATGGAATACTTTCACTTTAGCCTATGGCCACCAGTCTACTTAAGGTTTTCTATCTATCTCAAATCAGTTTGTAATTATTCATATTTTCAACTTCAACCAGGCTTTCAAATTTATTTGTATAGTTGAGCAAGTTCTTCTATTTTGATTTTCTTAATGTCTTCTGATTTGGGGCTTGTTATTTGTTCTAATTTGGAGCACATTTACTTTTTCTGTTTTCTCCCTGATTTGTATAAGATAGTGTTTTATATACATAATTGAATTATTCAAAGAAACAATTCTTTTTTTTTTTTTTTTTTTTTTTGCGATATGCGGGCCTCTCACTGTTGTGGCCTCTCCCATCGCGGAGCACAGGCTCCGGACGCGCAGGCCCGGCGGCCATGGCTCACGGGCTTAGTTGCTCCGCGGCATGTGGGATCTTCCCGGACCAGGGCACGAACCCGTGTCTCCTGCATCGGCAGGCGGATTCTCAACCACTGCGCCACCAGGGAAGCCCAAGAAACAATTCTTGAATACATATATATATTCTATTTCTATTAAGAAATAGAATATGAATATATGCATTTCTATTTCTTAATGCATTAAGTTCTGTGTTTGTTTTGACCTCTGTTTTGTACTTTTTCAGTTTCATGTATTACATGATGGTTAAAAGCACAGACTTTGCAGTCAGACATTCTGGAGTCTAAGACTGATTTTTCCACTAGTAATTGTGTTACTTCTTGAAAAGTACAAATATAAATGAATGTTCTCTTGCTAATCAGATTAATTCCTCCTTTGATGCAGATTCCTGTAACAGCTTTTTGTTTTTATTTTTCTTCCCTTTGTTTCCAATTTATTGTTTCATTGGTTTTTATTGTGGCTTCATTTAGTCATAGATACCCTCTTGGAATGTTTCTATTTAGAGTCTACTTCATGGAAATGCCATTTATTACAACACAATTTTTTTTCAGATTTAATGAAGTAAAATTGACAAAAATTGTATATACGTAAGGTTGTACAACTTGATGTTTCGATATACATGAACTTTGTGAAACAATCACCATACCCACACTAATTAACATACCATCACCTCACATAGTTACCATCTTCTTTTTGTTTCTTTGTATGAGTGTGTGGGGGGCGGGTGAGAACACTTAAGATCTACCCTCTCAGCAAATTTCAAGTATATGATACAATATTGTTAACTACATTAACTATAGCCACACTGCTGTACATTGGATCTCATGAACTTATTCATCTTGTATAATTGAAACATTGTACCCCTGATTAACACAATTTTGAGAGTGTCTGGGAAGTGAGGTGAGAAATCCAACAATCCCATCTTTTATATGTTTTCCCTCAGCATTCAGCGATTATTACTTCTGGGTAAGAAAATCACAAACACTTATGTCTCCCTATAAAATTCCATAGCTCATGGACCTTTATTTGGGTGAATTAATATTTATTTATTTTTGCTCATTTGCCTCTGTTTAGTAGCTACTGAGCTGTTTGCAGTGTTCCTGTCTTCTCCACTCTCCTGGTACCCAGGCTGTTCTTTTAAGATTTTTAGAGAAACTGACAATCTGCTTGAAATTTATCCTTCAGCAGCCTTCCTTGAAGCTATTCAGTTTCATTGTACATGCATATTTTACCCCTTTTGTGGTGTTGTAGATTGTGACATGCTTTTTTACAGTTAGAGAGTTACAAGAGGACAAAAACTCTCGTGAATTATTTACTTTAAAAAAAATGTACTAGTGCTTTCAAATTTTATTCTCCTCAATTATAACTTTTTTTTCTTTTTCTCCATCCTGGTTCTGTTACATAATCCTTCTCTTCATTCTCCCAGCTCCCTTTCTGTTCGTAACTTGGGCCTTAGCTGGTTATTTGGTCCAAAAAATGATATATTCCTATTCATCACCTTTTAAGAGGAATTTCTATGTTATTTTTCCCTGTTATAAGTGGTCTCTGTAGTTCCCAGGAGTTATATGTAATGGTCAGCTGACTGACTTGCGGTTGTCCAACTTTATAACTGAAGCTTCGTAATCCTCATCTCATGGTTGATTTTTCACCACCAACAGGACTGAATTCTGTTCCTAGACAGGATTATCATTTGCTGGACAACCACCTGGCTCTCCCAATAGATACACCATTTTCCATTTCCTCAGGCTGTAAAGCACTGCTTATCTAGTTCATCCTCATGCCATTGAACCCTTACCCTGCTCTTTAATTCTAGTTACTGACTTACCCTCCTCTTTTATCAGGTGCAATCCATCCAAAATTAAAGGCCCTTACAGTAGTTATTTATTACTATATAACAAATGACCCCAAGACTTAGTTACTTAAAACAAGAGCCATTTATTTTCTTATACTGTCTATGGGTCAGAAATTTGGGAGCAGATTAGCTGGGTGACTCTTGCTTGGGTTTCTCATGAAGTTGTAGTCAACATCTTAGTAGGGGCTGCATTCATCTGAAAGCTTGACCAGGGCGGGAGCATCTGCTTCCAAGATGGCACCACACATGGCTTTTGGCAAGATAACTCAGGTTCTCACCATGGAGGACTTCCCATAGACTGCCTGAGCATCTTCATGACATGGTAATTGGATAACTTATGCAAGAGGGAGAAAGAGAGCAAGAGTGAAGCCACAATGTATTTCCTGATCTAGCCTCAGAAGCCACATGCCATATCTCTGCCATATTCCATGAGGCACACAGACCAACCCTGGTAAAATTTTGGAAGGAGTGACATAGGGGCCAGAATGCCAGGAGGTCAGAATCCTTGAGGACACTGACCACTCCATAGACTCAACTGACAGGACAACTTCAACGAGGTTTCTCTCCTATATCTTTGTATTGACTGCTGCATAAGAAACCAATCCAAAGTGTAGTAGCTTGAAATAACCACCATTTACTTGCCATAATTCTACAGGTAGACAATTGATCAGGCTTAGCTGGGATGGACCACTGGGGTTGAATGATCCAAGATGACCCCACTCACATGTCTGGGGTTGGTGCTGCCTGTTGACTGAGCATCTCTTTCTGTGGTCTCTCATGATTCAGCTGTCTAGCCCATTTGCTTCCTTATGTGGCAAAGGGAATTTTCCAAAAGAATGAAGGCAGAAACTGCACTGAGGCTTTGAGATGCACTTCATGTCACTTCTACCACATTGTATTGGCCAAAATAAATCACGAGCCCAGCCCAGATTCAAGGGTAAGAAAATGGACTCCACCACTTACGGAAACCATGATTTTCAGTCAGCCACATTCTTCGTTCCTGATGTCACTATTTCCAATTGTATCTCATTTCCACACCCCATCATTCTTTTTTAAAAAAATTTTATTGGAGTATAGTTGATTTAAAATGTTGTGTTTCAGGTGTACAGCAAAGTGAATCAGTTATACATATACATATATCCATTCTTATTTAGATTATTTTCCCATATAGGTCATTACAGAGTATTGAGTAGAGTTCCTTGTGCTATGCAGTAGGTCCTTATTAGTTATCTAGTTGATATTTAGTAGTATGCATATGTCAATCCCAATCTCCCAATTTATCCCTCCCTCCATCTTTCCCCTCTGGTAACCATAAGTTTGTTTTCTACATCTGTGACTCTATTTCTGTTTTGTAAATAAGTTCATTTGTCCCATTTTTTTAGATTCCACATATAAGTGATATCATGAGTGGAACTAGAGCAAATAATATTAAAATTTGTATGGAAACACAAAAGACCCTGAATAACTTGAGAAAGAAAAACAGAGCTGGAGGAATCACACTCCCTGACTTCAGACTATACTACAAAGCTACAATAATCAAAACAGTATGGTACAGGCACAAAACTAGACACATAGATCAATGGAACAGGATAGAAAGCCCAGAAATAAACCCATGAACTATGATCAATTAATCCATGACAAAGGAGGCAAGACTATACAATGGAGAAAGACATTCTCTTCAATAAATGGTGCTGGGAAAACTGGACAGCTAAATGTAAAGAATGAAATTAGAACATTCTTTAGCACCGCATACAAAAATAAACACAAAATGGATTAAAGATTTAAATATAAGACCATATACAATAAAACTCCTAAAATAAACATAGGCAGAACACTCTTTGACATAAATTGTAGCAATATTTTTTTGGATCCATCTCCTAAAGTAAAGGAATTAAAAGCAAAAATAAACAAACAGGATCTAATTGAATCTAAAAGCTTTTGCCCAGCAAAAGAAACCATTGAAAAAAAGAAAAGACAACCTACAGAATGGAAGAAAATATTTGCAAATAATATGACTGATAAAGGATTATTATCCAACATATAACAACAGCTCATACAACTCAACATCAAAAAGCAAACACCCCAATTAACAAATGGGCAGAAGAACTGAACAGACATTTATTCAAAGAGGAAATGCAGACGGCCAGCAGGCACATGAAAAGATTCTCAACATTGCTAATCATCAGGGAAATGCAAATCAAAACCACAATGAGATATCACGTCACACCTGTCAGAATGGCTATCATTAAAAAGAACACAAATTACAGATGTTGGCGAGGATGTGAAGAAAAGGGTACCCTCATACACTGTTCGTGGGATTGTAAATTGGTAAAGCCACTGTGGAAAACAGTATGGAGGTTTCTAAAAAAAATGTAACAATAGAGCTACCATATGATCCAGCAATTCCTTTCCTGGTTATTAATATTCCTTATAGATGAATTAAGATGTAACATTGGCTGGCTGTAATAGGGGGTCAAAATTTTCTTACATTCACCCGGAATTCAACCAGTTGCATACGTCAATCCATTCTGTCATGAAAAGCATCCCAAATTTACGCATACCATCCAGGCCATGTCCTTGGCTTTATCCCAATCTCTGGACTTCCATTTCTTTTCAGATCTGATCCTTTTCTGAATATTTTCTTAATAGAAGCCACTCTAGATGGATTCCCTTACCCTGTTTCTCTCAGCTCTCCATTTATCTCACACATACTAAAACTGTTCACATAAATTTCCATTCTCAGGTATAAACATCCATGTCTTCCCAGGTTTCCTCCTGAGTCATACTGCCCTAAAAGCCATATCCACCAAGTGTGTATTTTTCTATTTCACCCCCAACCATTGGAAGCCACACTTGTGAAGCAAAGGGATAAATCACATTTTTTAATGCAACTTGCAAACGTATCCTCATTCCTTTATGGGCACACCTTTTAAATCTCAGAATTTAATCTCCAGAAAGATTCCACATCTCCTTTTTGTCAGTCAATGAAAATTATATAATCTGTTATGTTTCCATTGTTCCCTTGGATACCAGGAAGTTTAGAGCTAATTTAATGCCTATACATAAGTAACATAACCAAGGGGGTGGGATCTGGATTTGGGGAAGGGAATTTTCCACATAAGACCCTTTCTGGTGCCTCAATTTGGGGTCTAGCTATGAATTCCACTATCTCTATGATAAGTCAGAAACTCGACCATGTTTTTGGACTATCTGGATGATAAGAAACCTTTCTCTTTAGCACACTTTGTTTCTTTAATCAGTAGTTCCCCAATCACCAGTACACACCATACACACCATATCTTATTTTCCAAACACCTGAAGGGTCTGGCACAGACATCCAGATGAAGTTGAGACTCACAGAGGTTATTAACCTACTGGCCTCAATCCTTTAGCAAGGAAGAGGTAAAGAGTGGGGGTGGGGGGGTGTTGAACTTAGGTTGCCTGAAACAAGGTCCTCCTTCTTTCCACTTTACCTATAGAGTCACTTCTTTCTCACCTACAAATGCATAACTTATTGTATGTTTTATTCATTTGACAATTAACCAGATACTGCTTTGTGATTGCTTTGTATTTTTTTTTAACTTTTCAAGAAACTATGTTTGTTATTCTTTGGTAGATAGGCATAGAAGATGGAGATTTGTATTACACTTTTCTATATCTTTCTGTATCTTTCATAATCTTTCATTATCACAGAAGTACTTTTGGTAAAATGTGGGTGCACTATTCATAGAGAATGAATGAATTTTTAAAAATACTATTGAGTGTGAGACTTCTTCTCCAAAATGCTTTACTTCCTAGGCTGGTTCTGCTCAGGGAGAATAAAATGTGCATTCAATCCTGAAATATCTGAGTCATTGGGCCGGCTACAATCTAGTTCCACTAGCTTTCCGGAGGATTTCTTTCCAATAAGACCAAAACATCAGGATGTGTAAAATTATTCTTCTGTGCTATCACCCTCATCAGTGTATTCTAAGGGTATGGATAAGCATTTGAAATAAATCATATTAAGGGGGGTTTTCCTGGAGCATATTTAGAAATGTCCTTCTTTACTGCTGCCCTCCACCAGTGCATTAGTAACAGGAGAGGGCTGGATTCTGTGCCTCCAAAGGTAACTCTTGAGCAGTGTCAATATGTCTGATCTTAAAATCCTCTGCCTTTCTAAAACCCAGAGAAGGATTGGGGTTCTTCAAGAGCCCGAAGTAGGATTGAATTATGCTCCAGAAAGAATGACAGAGGAAACAGAAAGTCTCATTTTATTGCATACAGCTGTTTATAGCAGTTGGCTGGATGCAACCTTATACCGAGAACATTGCTCATTCCAGACATGGCACTCTGGGGAGTGGGGGCAAAATCGACAGCTTTTTGCTGTGTCACTGGCTTGGCGTATTTTGTTTTCAGGAAATAGCATCTACACCTTGATGAACGTTTCTATCAATGTCTTTGCATTTTCCCAGCCTCCCTGTTTTATTACCAAAGAGTGAGAAGAAATCTTTTTTTTTTTTTCTGTCAAATTTGAAGCTGAATTACCACAAGACAACAGCTTTTCATCAGTATTTGGAGCTGCTCCCTGCAGTTGGCCTGTGCTGTTCTCTGGCAACGTGAGAAATTTATGGTGGCTCAAGTGCCAGAGTCCCAAGGTCGCTTTTCTTTTCAGCGTGAAGGGAACAGTGTATCTGCACAGCATCCTTGCGCTGATTAAACAGTCTGAGAGGAACTAAGAACTAGGGTGAGAAATCGTGTTTCGTATATAAGGACAGCTCTAGGAAAGGAGGGAAGAATATCTGCAGGAAAAATGTAGGTGTAAACTGGCCTTATTTATTTTTACAAGATTTAGATCATTTTTCTTTTTTTATTTTTGCACTTTATTTTTTTGTTCCAGTTTTATTGAGATGTAATTGACAGTGCTGGATAAGTTTAAGGTGTATGGCATAATGACTTAATTTGCATGTATCATGAAATGATTAACACAGCAAATTTAGTGAACATTCATCATCTCATATAGATAAAAAATGAAAGAAATAGAGAAAATGTTTTTCCTTGTGATGAGAATTCTTAGGATTTACTCTCTTAACTTTCAGAGATAACATACAGCAGTGTTAATTATATTTATCATGTTGTACTTTACATCCCTAGTATAAATTGGCCTTATGTAATTTCTTGGTTTGCTGTCAGATCCCCATGATTGTCATTGTTGTCATCTCACTGAGCAGCTCCCAATAAACTTTGGTTCTTGTCTTCTAACAGGGAAAGATGGCTGCCCTGTTTTGCTTCAGATGCCAACGAATATAAGAAATAGGGGTATTTCTATAATAGACACTTTTATAACTGAGCTCCATCCTCAAACTGACTTGATTAAACCACATCAGTATGGCCCTTTCTCTGTATAGGACATGCATTCCAGGGCACCACTTAGGTCCTGTTTTGTTTTTTGAATTGTATTTATTTTTTTATACAGCAGCTTCATATTAGTTACCTATTTTATACATATTAGTGTATATATGTCAATTCCAATCCTCCAGTTCATCGCACCACCACCATGTCCCCCCACCACTTTCTGCACTTGATGCCCATATGTTTGTTCTCTACATCTGTGTCTCTATTTCTGCCCTGCAAACCAGTTCATTTGTACCATTTTTCTAGGTTCCACATATATGCATTTAATGTTTTTTCCCTGTAATTGATTTCTAATCTCATAATATTGTGGTCAGAAAAGATGCTTGATATGATTTCAGTTTTCTTAAATTTACCGAGGTTTGATTTGTGACCCAAGGTGTGATCTATCCTGGAGAATGTTCTGTGTCCACTTGAGAAGAAAGTGTAATCCACTGGGTTTTTTTTTTTTTTTTTTTTTGAATGTCCTGTAAATATCAGTTAAGTCTATCTCGTCTGCTGTGTCATTTAAAGCTTGTGTTTCCTTTAATTTTCTGTTTGGATGATCTGTCCATTGCTGTAAGTGAAGTGTTAAAGCCCCCCATTATTATTGTGTTACTGTTGATTTCCTCTTTTATAGCTGTTAGTAGTTGCCTTATGTATTGAGGTACTCTTATGTTGGTTACATATATAATTGTTATATCTTCTTCTTGCATTGATCCCTTGATTGTATGTAGTGTCCTTCCTTGTCTCTTGTAACATTCTTTATTTTAAAGTCTTTTAAAAATTTGATATGAGTATTGCTAGTCCAGCTTTCTTCTGATTTCCATTTGCATGGAATATCTTTTCCCATCCCCTCACTTTCAGTCTGTATGTGCCCATAGGTCTGAAGTGGGTCTCTTGTAGACAGCATATAGATGGGTCTTGGTTTTGTATCCATTCAGCAAGCCTGTGTCTTTTGGTTGGAGCATTTAATCCTTTCAGATTTAAGGTAATTATTGATATGTATGTTTCTATTAACATTTTCTTAATTGTTATGGGTTTGTTTTTGGAGGTCCTTTTCTTCTCTTGTGTTTCCCACTTAGAGAAGTTCCTTTAGCATTTGTTGTAGAGCTGATTTCGTGGTGCTGAATTCTCTTAGCTTTTGTTTGTCTGTGAAGCTTTTGATTTCTCCATCGAATCTGAATGAGATATATGCTGGGTAGAATAATCTTGGTTGTAGGTTCTTCCCTTTCATCACTTTAAATATATTGTGCCACTCCCTTCTGGCTTGTAGAGTTTCTGCTGAGAAATCAGCTGTTAACCTTATGGGAGTTCCATTGTATGTTATTTGTCATTTTTCCCTTGTTGCTTTCAATAATTTTTCTTTGTCTTTAATTTTTGTCAATTTGATTACTATGTGTCTTGGCTTGTTTCTCCTTGGGTTTATCCTGCCTGGGATTCTCTGCACTTCCTGGACTTGGGTGGCTATTTCCTTTCCCATGTTGGGGAAGTTTATGACTATAATCTCTTCAAATATTTTTTGGGGTCCTTTCTCTCTCTCTCTTCTCCATCTGGGACCCGTATAATGTGAATGTTGTTGTGTTTAATATTGTCCCAGAGGTCTCTTTGGCTGTCTTCAATTTCTTTTCATTCTTTTTTCTTTATTCTGTTCTGCGGCAGTGAATTCCACCATTCTGTCTTCCACTTCACTTATCTGTTCTTCTATCTCAGTTATTCTGCTATTGATTCCTTCTAGTGTATTTTTCATTTCAGTTATTGTATTGTTTATCTGTTTGTTTGTTCTTTAATTCTTCTGGGTCTTTGTTAAACGTTTCTTGCATCTTTTCCATCTTTGCCTCTGTTATTTTTCCAAGGTCCTGGATCATCTTCACTGCCATTATTCTGAATTATTTTTCTTGAAGGTTGCCTATCTCCACTTAATTTAGTTGTTTTTCTGGGGTTTTATCTTGTTCTTTCATCTAGTACAAAGTTCTTGGCTTTTTCATTTTGTCTATCTTTCTGTGAATGTGGTTTTCCTTCCACAGGCTGCAGAATTGTAGTTCTTCTTGCTTCTGCTCTTAGGCCCTGTTTCTATGGAATTTACACACAAACTATAATGACTCTATCTGTTTCCTAGCATTGCTGTAACAAATTACCACAAATTTGGTGACTCAAAACAACAGAAATGTATTCTCTCAGAATTCTAGAGACCAGAAATTCAAAATCAAGATGTCAGCAGAGTCTCCAGGGGAAATTGCATTCCTGGTTTGTGGTCACATGACTTCAGTCTCTGCCTCCATAGCCACGTGGTTTCTACCTCTTCTCTTTGTGTCTCTTATATGGATATATTTCATTGGACTTAGGGCTCAAGATTATTTCATTTTGAGATTCTGAACTTACTTACACTTGCAAAGACTTTTTTTCAAATTATGTCACAGTCAGGTGTTCTTTGGATTAGGACCTGGATCTATCTTTTGGTGCCACAAATCAGTCCACTACAATGACTAAAATACCAATAAGATCAAGTTAAATTGACCACGAGCCTTCCCCTAATTAACAACTTTTCTGCTTATTGCTTTGGGTGTAAATTAAAGAGTAGATCAAAGTTGGAATGACCCTTCATAATGTAAAGCAATTCAGGGTACAAAGTACAGGGAATGAACTGGTTTGAGGATATGCATGCAGAACATTTTACAGGCAAGAAAAATATATGGAGTGAAGAGTAAAGAAAAATTTAGGTCATTGCTTCCCTCAATTGTCTGTACAAGAGGAAGGGTCTATTATAGCAGGGAGATATTAGCAGGGGATAGATAAAAAAAGAGTTGCTGTTTCAGGACTGGATCATCCCATTTACAGGTGCATGAAAAATGACATTTTCGGGCTTCCCTGGTGGCGCAGTGGTTGAGAGTCTGCCTGCCGATGCAGGAGACACGGGTTTGTGGGGTTCGTGCCCCGATCCGGGAGGATCCCACATGCCGCGGAGCGGCTGGGCCCATGAGCCATGGCCGCTGAGCCTGTGCGTCCGGAGCCTGTGCTCCACAACGGGAGAGGCCACAGCAGTGAGAGGCCCGCGTACCACAAAAAAAAAAAAAAAAAAAAAAAAAAAAAAAAGACATATTCCTAGTTCCTGAGTTGAAAGCCTTTGATGATTAGAAACAGGCAACCCTCTTCAAATTTTCAAGTTTTCTGAAGGAAAGTCTTTTCAAATCACTTTTCACCTAATTAAAACATAGTTGTAAAATGGGGTGAGTTTTAATGCATTTGGTCACTAAGGTTCAGCAGCAGCCTTCCCAAGTACCACCCACTCAGTGTTCCTCTGGGAACTGCTTAGCTGTCAGGTGAGGGGGAAGATATGGAAAGACAGGGTTAGATGCCAAGGAAATGGTGGAAACTCTTTTCAAAGGGAATTAGACCATGCCTTGCATTATTCCTCTCTGACATTTCTTCTAGGCCTTTGCCAACAGAACATAAAGTTTTATTCAGTTCTGCATATATTTCCCATGGAATGCTTGATTCAGCTTGAGACATTCTCTGAGAAGCTTTTTTAAAGTCTGGAATCTTCATGGCATTCAAACCTATCTGATATTCTCTTGAAAAGATGTTCAACATTGCTAATTATTAAAGAAATGCAAATCAAAGCTACAATTTGGTATCACCTCACACCGGTCAGAATGGCCATCATCAAAACATCTACAAGTAATAAATACTGGAGAGGGTGTGGAGAAAATGGAACCCTCCTACCCTGCTGGTGGGAATGTAAATTGTTACAGCCACTATGGAGAACAGTATGGAGGTTCCTTAAAAAACTAAAAATAGAGCTACCGTATGATACTACAATCCCACTCCTGAGCATACAGCCAGAGTAAAACATAATTGAAAAACATACATGCACCACAATGTTCATAGCAGCAGTATTTATAGTAGCTAAGACATGGAAGCAACCTAAGTGTCTACTGACAGGTGAATGTATAAAGAAGATGTGGTATATATACACAATGGAATATTACTTGGCCATAAAAAGGAATAAAATAATGCCATTTACAACAACATGGATGGACCTAGAGATTACCATACTAAGTGAAGGAAGCCAGACAAAGTCATATTTCATATGATATTGCTTATATGTGGAATCTTTAAAAAAATGATATAAATGAACTTATTTATAAAACAGAAATAGACTCACAGAGATAGAAAACAAACTTATGGTTACCCAAGAGGAAGGGGGGGAGATAAATTAGGAGTTTGGAATTAAAATATACACACTACTATGTATAAAATAGATAGCCAACAAGGACCTACAGTATAGCACAGAGAACTACACTCAATATCTTGTAATAACTTATAATGGAAGAGAATGTAAAAAAAGAATATATATAATATATATATATATATATATATATATATATATAAAATGGAATCACTTTGCTGTATACCTGTAACTAAGACAACATTGTAAATCAACTATATTTTAATAAAAATTAAAAAAAAATAAAGTCTGGAATCTTCATGGCTTTCAAACTTATCTGATATTCTCTCATTAGATATATTAGATTATGTGTTTATCATTTGTTTGACCACATGTGGAGGGAACCTCATTTGTATTGTTCACTTCTGAATTTCCCAGCAGCCTGGACAGAGTGTGACACCAAATATGCATTGCATAAGTGAATGGAGGTCCCAGGAGTCTTGGGCAGCAATGTATGGAGCTGTATACTGACACTCTTTGGACGTCACTGCTTAAAACTAAAAGCTAAACTAAGAGGAATGAATTAAATTGAAATAAATTTGTAAATGCTACTTTAAAAATAGTTTGAATATATATTCTCTTTGGAATTCTTTTAGCCTATAAATATCCTCTACATAAAAGAGAGGAAAAGATGTGGAAAAAATTTCTTCCTTTCACTACTTTTGCCATGGATCTTCTTTTTGTGATTGCTGCAACTTTTGAATACCTATCTGGTAATCAGAGTTGTGCAAACCTACAAGTTGTAAAGAATGAGGAGGAGGAACTTGAATGTGACATTGTGGAGTCAGGTCTACCTTTCCCCATGGGTAGTAACAGTGCCGGAGACGTATGGGAGGATGGAACACTGGCTGGTAGCATGAATCAGAAATGAGTGGGTGATAGCCTGCTTCCCAAGGGTGTCTCATAATGCAATTCTTCTCTCATAATCAGAAAAAATAAGACTTGTCTAAAAGGGATTTGGTTTTGTTAAAATAAACTTCAGCCCTCCCATTCAATTATTGAATTAGAATGATCCCACATCCCATGACACATACCATATTAAAATACTTTTAGGTACCTCAAAAATATTTGTTGGGATGGCAAATGCCCAAGTACCTCTGCCTAGCCAGGTCTCCCTGGTGCAAGCAGATAACTCATTTGCCAACTCAGGGATTATACCAAATACCCTTCAATATTAAAACATTTGGTCAGGGAAAAGATAGACAGATGTCTGTCTCTGCCACTGACATTCCACCAAATCTTCTTGATTACAGCCAGCAGGTCTGATGAATCTGTTATCCTAACTCTTTTCGACTTCCTGTTGAAGTGGCCCAGATTGGATTGAAATTGGTCTTCTGGAACATTTGCCATGTGAATTTAGGCAAACCCACTCCAGATTCTATTTACAGGGAGTCACTGCATGGCATGTAGGCCATATGGTTTCTTTGAAAATACAAAAGGGAAGCTCTGCAGCAGTGTCTGTTGCTGGTGGGGTGTTGCATTGAGGTGGGGCAGTGGGCTGGAAGGTGGAGTGGAGGAAGGAAAAGAGGACACAGCAGAATCTTAAAGACAGATGGAATGATTCAGGCCCTAAAGGAACTCTTGGTAAGGATGGTGAGATAGTGGTTAGCTGGACCCCACAGAAGAGACTACCCTGGCACCTGTGAGAACCCAGGGGAGGCTCTGGATAAAAGAACAGCTTTAATAAACTCTGTGAAACATTAAGGTCCAAGCAGAAGAACTGAACCCAAGAGGAGAAGAATGATTTACAAACCAGCTTACAGAAGAAATGGGGCTGTAAGCAGGGTAGAGTCATGTCATTGGTGGATAATAATTAGTAGTCAGAGCAGTCAGGGGATGGGGAGAAGTTAGAAGCAGCTCAAGTAACTAAACATTGTGGACCAAGGCCCATTCTATGAGCATTTTTGAGGTATTACGTGGTCCCCTCAATACTTGTGGAAACGGGGATAATACCCTGCCATAATTTAAGATACACCAGTTAGCAAAGTTTAGCTGTTTATATTAATATGACCTCATATGTACCCATAGTTTGGTGACCTTCAGATTTCTTGTTAAATCCATTTCATAGACATTTTAAAATAATTCCCTTAGCTTTGAACAGATAAATATATATCAACATCCTTAATGGAAACTGGCCTGGATTCAAATGCACCAACAAAACAAAGGAAAATTTGACCTAAAGAGTTTAAGGCAATGATATTTTTTGAAAAACCATGTATACAAGTTGAAAAATTGTGAGGAGAAAGATAAATTAAGCTTATCTTAAACCTAATAAAGTTTTGCTTCTACATTGTTTTTAAATTTGCTTACTTCAAAGAAGAGTTTTTAATTAATTAATTTCAACTCAATTACTGTGTTATTAAAATTAAGCTTCATAGCTTTTAAGTCCCAAATAAAATTTTATCAGTATATTTAGCTTGATATCATTCATCAATTTAGCTGCAAAAGAATCTTAACATAAATCATGGAAAGGTTTACTCCCGGGGAAAATTACTCCCCTGCTGCTCTGGATTTCTCATCACTGAACAGTCTTAAAATGTGTGTAAATAAAAAAATATGTGTACTGTGAAATAGAGATCAAGAATCATGCACCTCAATATAAAAAATCCTTGCTGTTTGAAAAGTAAATAGAAAAATTAGAATGTGTTATACTTACAACTCTGCAACTATACTAAAACCATTGACTTGTACTCTTTAAATAGGTGAATTTTATAGTATGTGAATTATATCTCAATAAAGCTGTTTTGTTTAAAAAAGGATATAGAAATTCTATTTTAAAATTTGGCAACATTATTCAATAGCTATAAGGCATAAAGTCATTATAAAAATACAGTTGTTTTGAATTACCACTAGCTATTCCAAATAAAAATAATATTAACTTAATGGAAGTTTACGTAGTTTATCAGAAGAACATTTACTGAAGGGATCAACTTTATATTTTATTGTTAATTTTACCATGAACTCTATTATTTGAGTTACTAGTCCTATAATCTTGAATTATTTTAAAAGTTTTGTAAGAATTAGAGGATTTCAAAAGATAATATTTAGCTAAATATTATCCCTAGAATCAAAGTACTTTATACTCTTACTTCATGTAAAGTCCTGTGCTTACATGTTGAGAATTTTAGGTCCCTGGTATTTTTTCAGTAGTTTAGTTACTCTGTCAATTGCTTTTACAGGGGTTTTGTCCAAGCTATTTTATTTTTTAAAGTTAATTTATTTTATTTTTATTTTTTGGCTGCATTGGGTCTTTGTTGCTGCACACAAGCTTTCTCTAGTTGCAGCGAGCGGGGGGGCTACTCTTCATGGCAGTGTGTAGGCTTCTCATTGTGGTGGCTTCTCTTGTTACAGAGCACAGGCTCTAGGTGCATGGACTTCAGTAATTGTGGGGCATTGGCTCAGTAGCTGTGGCTCGAAGGCTCTAGGAGTCAGGCTCTGTAGTTGTGGCACACTGACTTAGTTGCTCTGCAGCGTGTGGGATCTTCCCGGACCAGGGCTTGAACTCGTGTCCAGTGCACTGGCAGGTGGATTCTTAACCTCAGCACCACCAGGGAAGCCCCCAAGCTATTTTAATAATTCTTATGTTGTGACTTCTTTTTAAGAGTATAGAAAATGGAGACCTCAAAAACATGAATGTATGAGTATGTACTAGGATGTGGTAGTGGGAATGCAAAATAGTACAGCCACTTTGGACAACAGTTGGCAATTTCTTATGGAGGTAAAAACACATTTGCCATATGACTCAGCAACCCAAGTTAAATGAAAATCTAAGTTTACACACACACACACACACACACACACACACACACACACACACGGTATGCAAATGTTCATATTAACTTTATTTGTAATTGCCCCAAACTGGAAAAACCTCAAGTATCCCTCCATTGGGAATGATTAAACCATTTGGAATATCCATTCAATGGAATACTCTGCAGCAAGAAAAATGAACCAAGTACTGATATTTGGAATATCCATTCAATGGAATACTCTGCAGCAAGAAAAATGAACCAAGTACTGATATATCCCCCAATGAAGATGAATCTAAAGTCAACTATACTGCATTAAGGAAGCCAAATTCAAAAGGCTTTAATTCCTTTAATATTACATTCTTATAAAAGACAACAGAAAAAAAGTCAGTGGTGTTCAGGGCTGCAGGTGCGGGAAAGAGTTAACCATAAGGGTATGAGGGGATGTGGGGAGTTTTGGGGCTGCTCTGTGTCTTGATTGTGCCAGTGGTTACACAAGTCTAGCATCTGTCAGAACTCTGCACTGAGAATAGTGACTTTTACTGTATGTAAATTATACCTAGATTTTTTTTTACCAGTGGAAAAAAGGAGTACTAGTAACATATTGGTTATTTCTTAAAAACAATGCCAAAGTCAAGGAAGAACTCAAAACAAACAAAAATGAATAACAATAAATCAGGAATCACAACTTTTATAAAATACCTTATAGGACACTTTCACACTTCAAACTCTGAGGACCCCCAAGGACAATGCCAAGGAGATGCTTATGGCACAGGGAGTGAGTGGAAGACCTTCAGCTTTTGTCCACGTGGTTCTAAGAGAGAGTTAATGCTGGTGTTGTGTCTGTCTAGTAACTTCCCTCCTATGTGTCTAGAATGGTATTTTGTATGAAATATACTTCAGAGAATTGAAAAAAATTGCCACTCAAATCATTTTCTGGGTTCTGGGGTTGAGATTAAAGATATTGTCCAAGGTAAGCTCTTCTTCCAGGCTCCTTCCCATTACTGAGGAAGGGATTTCAGGGGAAATAGCCTTTATCTTGCCCTGGTGAATACATTTGATATTTTGTTTCTGGAATCAAGTCATGAATTCCCAGGACAGGAAGGAAGGGCATCCAGAACAATGAGAGGTGCTGGGCATTGCCCACCACTGGTACCATATTGGTCAGACCAATAAAATGCATCCTTCCCAATGGAAAAAAACGGTGGAAGTTAAGAGGTGTGTAGGCAAGAGAATGTTGTTAAAATAATTTGCAAAGTGGTGTCAGTATTTGATCTAAGGAAGGTCAAGGGAATTCAAATCTTCGTTTATGTGTATGTAGGTATGCTCCCATTCATTCACTTGCTTGGTTGTTAGATGTATATATATTCACTGTGATGTATTATTAATTCTTTTGGGACACATTTCTTAGACATAGGTATATAGATGCACTGAAGTTTGGAGGTAACATTTTCTCATACAATTTGGTGAGCATCTGTCTGCTCTGTATCCTGGCATGGGAGTAAAACTTTTGTATTTATTCACTCTTTTTAATCTTTAGAGCAGCTGTTCTCAATGTATAGTGCAAGAACACTGGGAGGTCACCTTTCAGGCAGCCCATGACACCTTCACTTTTCCAACTGTAAATCTGTTTGAAGCTGGATTTTCTTTATACCCTTCAACCAAAACAATGTATCGTAACAAATTGAATGCAGGAGCAGATAAGAAAATCCGGATGTTTTATGTTAAGCCAGACGTTAAAGCAATTTACAAAGTTGTAAAACAATGCCACTCCTCTCTGTAAGTTTTTTTTGGGAATGTACAGTTATTGTTTTTAAGAAATATATCTTCTTGATGTTAATATGTAATAGATGTATTCTAAATTTTAAATAAATTAATAAATATTTAGGATGTCTTGGTTTTAATTTATAATGTGGTTAATATCAATAGATAGAATATATATCTAACTAAGCAAAAGCTCTTTTCGGTTCCCAACAAATTTTTTTCAGTGTGAAAGAGGTCCTGAGACCAAAAGAGAGAGAGAGAGAGAGAGAGAGAGAGAGAGAGATGCTGATTCACAGCAATCTTACGAACTAGGTATGATCATCCCCACTTTCAGATGTCCAATAACTCACAAATATTAAATGGCATAGCTGCCTGACCCCCAAGACGATGCTCTCTCTCCTATAACATTCTGTGTCTTTACTGGAGGCATTTGCAGACAGTGTTTCTCTCAAAAGTGCATCTACGCCTTTTAGGTTCTCTTCCCACGATGATGTGCTAATTCAAGTGGGGTAGGACAATGGTAGGGCATTGACATACCGTATTCCCCACCCCATTTTCTCCCACTGTTCCCCATTGTTTCTTTGAGGACCATTAAGGACATGGCTTCATTGATGTGCTAGAGAAAAACTTGGAGAGAGGAGGAGCAGGATGCATTGTCAGAGAAGCTGTGGAGAGATGAGTCCCTGCCACCACCTAGAACACTATACTTTCCATGCTCCCATCAAATCTGAGGCCTGCCTAGATCTGAGTGAGCAGATGTGTATCATTTTGGAAGAGGTATAACTTTGGAGTCAGCCAGCTTGGCTTTGAGTCTATTTCTCTGCCATTTGACTAGCTCTTCCACTTGGGACAAGCTCTATTTCCTCTGTCAGTCTTAGTCTCCTCCGCTGTCAAATGGGATAGTGGTAGAATGGCTGGCAGGCTTTCATAAGCTAACACAATTAAAGTGCTTGCAACCGAGTAAGCAAGGAAGAAAAGCAAGCATCCTCCTTTCTCATTCCCCTTGATTTGTTTTCTCCTAAAGGCTCTTCTCTCTTCTCCTGGATTATGGTCAAAGGAGACCTACAGACACCTGAGGTTTTGTGATTGCTGTTTTTGTATTTTCTACCTGTTTTTCTTTGGGGGGAGTGGTTTAGAGTGACTTCACAAATGTCTTTACAGATGTCTAAGATGTGCTCTGTTTCTTTGATGTATAAAGTATAAAATACTTCCATGCTATCCTATTTTCTCAGAGAAAACTCTAAAGGAGGGAGGACTTATCCTCATTTCACTGTTGGGAGGTAGCAGCCCCACAGAATAAAGCTATTGCCTGAGGCTGCCTGGATCTTAAGTGTAAACCATCATCTCTTCTTTTCCTTTGTTCTTGGTTCTCACCACCCCTCTCCCCTCAGCTGGGAGCAAAACCAGGGTGGGGTAAGTGGTGCACAATGGCCAGGAACATCGTGTCACATGTATAGATGTTCTTAATGTGATTCTTTCTCTCTCTTGTCTGTTTCCTCTGTGGGAGAACAGAAAATAAAATAACAAAGAGAAGGTTGTTTACATATTTCAGGCTGTTCTTTATATTCTCCATGAATCTCTAGCTACAGCAAATAAAGTTTGAACGATATGAAATGTCTGATATTCAACATTTTTGACCTGTTACACAAATGGCAATTTCAACCTCATAATCATCAGGCACAAGAATCCTTAACAGGTTAAGGAGAGACCAGCCACCTTAAAGATAGCTTTCATTGCTAGTGAAAAAAAGTGCATGTAAAATGATGTCCAGGAAAATCATTTAGTAGAACACAAGGAGCAGGAGATATTTTGAAAGAATGACATGCATCAGTCACAAGTAATATCTACAAAACAGCACTAATCAAGTAGACTGAATCATTTCAATAGTTGTTTTAAACAAGGACACATTAAGTGGACTGCATCTTCCTTGGGTCTATAATTTTTTCCAAAGGATTTGGACCAAGAAGGAGGACATAAATGAAGGAGTGATTGACTGCCCACCCCTCTATAAGGACTTCATAAATATTAGTGAGATGAGAGCCCCCCTCCAACACAAACATATTCCCATGTATCAGCAATAAAGTTGCTATTGGAAGCCTCATGAGGCATTAGCAAAATACTTCAGTTTTATCCTCCTTCCCACTTCACACCCCAATAGCTACTTAATTCAAAAACATCATGCATGAAGATGGCGTACTAGGAGGATGTGGAATCCGCATCTCCTCACAACTAGGGCATCTACCAGGCACCAGTGGGGGGCCACAGACACCTAAAGGGACCGGAGGAATCCCCAGCAACTGGGTAGGATGTGGGTTGTGGGGGGAGTGAAGGGAGAGGAGAAGTGGAGGTGGGATGGAACTGGCGCCCCTGAGGGGTGACTGGGGGAGGGAAAGGGTTCCCATGCCCAAAGGAGGAAATTGGGGGACCATTGGGAGGGCAGAGGATCAAAAGGGAGCATTGCCACGTTTCCCCTCCCCACTTGGACCATCAGGAACCTGTTGAGATCTTGGGCCTGATCCTCTGCCCACCAAGGCCCCCTCCAGCCACATGGGTCCTGAGGGAGTGGGAGGGAGGGAAGGGGGAGCAAAAGTAAAGGCTGGACCTCCAGGACCAGCACCCCTGAGGGGTGGCTTGGGGAAGGGAGGAGTTCCTAAACCCAGCAGGACCCACCCACAGTTTGGGGTCCTGCGGTGACAGGGGAGACCATGGGGGAGATGGTGGGGGAGGAGCGTGAAGGAATGGAAGAGAATGGGGCCAGGGCTTTCCCTGTCCTCTTAGGCACCAGGAAGCCTGTTGGGCTCCTGGGCCTAAACCTTTGCCCTGTAGTCTCCCTCCTGCCCCACAAAACCAAAGCCCCGCCCCTACATCCCCACCCAGGGCCCTACCTCTACACTCAGAGACCCCCTCCAATGCACTGGGCCTAAACCCCACCCACACACCCTCACTCAGGGCAGCACCTCCAAACTCCCAAACTCCACACTCCAGAGGCCCTCCTTTTGATGGGCATCCTCTCCCCTTCCATGCAGGTTCTAAGCAGAGGCCCCACCCCACACTTGAACGTCACCCTGCCTAGGCCCCACCCCACACTCAAACGTCACCCCCCACCTGCCTAGGTCCCACCCCACCCTGAACCCCGCCCCTGCCTAAGTTCCACGCCTTGCCTTAACTCCGCCCCCATAGCTAAGGTGTTTTGTTTTTGTTTTTCTTTTTTCCTCTTTTAGATTGGGGTTCTGTTTTACCTTGATTCATTGTTGTTGATTCTTTTTTATTTTTATTTTTCCTAATAAATCTTTCATTGTTATGATTTTATTTTATTCTTTATACTTTGTTAGTGATCTCTCCTTTTGCCTTGTTCCCCCCCTCTTTTTTTCTTTTTTCTGTTGTGGTTTTATTTTACCTTATTGCAGTTGTTTTCATTATAGTTTTATTTTTCCTAATATGTTTGTATCTTTCTAATTTTATTTTGCTTTTTATTCTTTGATATTGTACTGCTCCTTTTTTTCTTTCTTTCTTCCTTTTTTTTTTCTAACCACACCATGAAGCTTGCAGAATCTTGGTTCCCAGACAAATGGTCAGTCCTGAGCTCCTGTACTGGGAGCTCCAAATCCAAACCGCTGGACTAACAGAGAACCTCAGACCCCAGGGTATATCAATCATAGTGAAACCTCCCAGAGTTTGTCATCTCAGCACCAAGACCCAGGTCTATCTAACTGCCTGAGAACTCCAGTGCTGGACATCTCAAGACAAACAACCAGTAAGACAGGAATACAATGCCACCAATCAAAAAAAAGTAATAAATAAAAGGACAAAAAAATATGTTACAGATGAAGGAGCAAGGTAAAAACCTACAAGACCAAATAAATGAAGATGAAATAGGCAACCTACCTGAAAAAGAATTCAGAGTAATGATAGTAAAGATAATCCAAAATCTCGGAAACAGAATGGAGAAAATACAAGAAACATTTAAGAAGGATCTAGAAGAACTAAAGAGCAAACAAACAGTGATGAACAACACAATTACTGAAATTAAAAATACTCTAGAAGGAATCAATAACAGAATAACTGAGGTGGAAGAATGGATAAGTGACCTGGAAGATAAAATGGTGGAAATAACTGTCAGGGAGCAGAATAAAGAGAAAAGAATGAAAAGAATTGAGGACAGTCTCAGAGACCTCTGGGACAACATTAAATGCACCAACATTTAACATTTAACATTTCTGGGGTCCCAGAAAATGAAGAGAAAAAGAAAGGATCTGAGAAAATATTCAAAGAGATTATAGTCAAAAACTTCCCTAACATGGGAAAGGAAATAGTCAATCAAGTCCAGGAAGCACAAAGAGTACCAGACAGGATAAACCCAAAGAGAAACATGCTGAAAAACATATTAATCAAACTATGAAAAATTAAATACAAAGAAAAAAATTTAAAAGCAGCAAGGGAAAAGCAACAAATAATATACCAGGGGATCCCCCTAAGCTTAACAGATGATATTTCAGCAGAAACTCTGCAAGCCAGAAGGGAGTGGCAGGACATCTTTAAAGTGATGAAAGGGAAAAACCTACAGCCAAGATTACTCGACCCAGCAAGGATCTCATTCAGATTCAATGGAGAAATTAAAGCCTTTACAGATAAGCAAAAGCTAAGAGAATTCAGCTCTACCAAACCAGCTTTACAACAAATGCTAAAGAAACTTCTCTAGGCAGGAAACACAAGAGAAAGAAAAGACCTACAAAAACAAACCCAAAACAATTAAGAAAATGATAATAGTAACATACATATCGATAATTACCTTAAATGCATTTAAGGATTAAATGCGCCAACCAAAAGACATAAACTGGTTGAATGGATATGAAAACAAGATCTGTATATATGTTGTCTACAAGAGACCCACTTCAGACCTAGGGACATATACAGACTGAAAATGAGGGGATGGAAAAAAATATTCCATGCAAATGGAAATCAAAAGAAAGCTGGAGTAGCAATTCTCATTTCAGGCAAAATGACTTTAAAATAAAGACTATTACAAGAGACAAAGAGGGACACTACAAAATGATCAAGGGATCAATCCAAGAAGAAGGGATAACAATTGTAAATATTTATATACCCAACGTAGGAGCACCACAATATATAAGGCAAATGCTAACAGCCATAAAAGGGGAAATCGACAGTAACACAATAATAGTAGGGGACTTTAACAGCTCAACTTCACCAGTGGACAGATCATCCAAAATGAAAATAAATAAGGAAACACAAGCTTTAAATGACACATTAAACAAGATCAACTTAATTGATATTTTTAGGACATTCCATCCAAAAACAACAGAATACACTTTCTTCTCAAGTGCTCATGGAACATTCTCCAGGATCGACCATATCTTGGGTCACAAATCAAGCCTTGGTAAATTTAAGAAAATTGAAATTGTATCAAGTAACTTTTCCTACTACGACGCTATGAGACTAGATATCAATTACAGGAAAAAAACTGTAAAAAAAATACAAACACATGGAGGCTAAACAATATGCCACTAAATAACCAAGAGATCACTGAAGAAATCAAAGAGGAAATCAAAAAATACCTGGAAACAAATGGCAATGAAATCATGATGATCCAAAACCTATGGGATGCAGCAAAAGCAGTTCTAAGAGGGAAGTTTACAGCAATACAATCCTACCTCAAGAAACATCTCAAATAAACAGCCTAACCTTACACCTAAAGCAATTAGAGAAAGAAGAACAAAAAAACCCCAAAGTTAGCATAAGGAAAGAAATCATAAAGATCAGATCAGAAATAAATGAAAAACAAATGAAGGAAACGATAGCAAAGATCAATAAAATTAAAAGCTGGTTCTTTGAGAGATTAAAAAAAAATTGATAAACCATTAGCCAGACTTATCATGAAAAAAAGGGAGAAGACTCAAATCAATAGAATTAGAAATGAAAAAGGAGAAGTAACAACTGACACTGCAGAAATACAAAGGATCATGAGAGGTTGCTACAAGCAACTATATGCCAATAAAATGGACAGCATGGAAGAAATGAACAAATTCTTGCAAAGGCACAACCTTCCAAGACTGAACCAGGAAGAAATAGAAAATATAAACAAACCAATCACAAGCACTGAAATTGAAACTGTGATTAAAAATCTTCCAACAAACAAATGTCCTGGAGCCGATGGCTTCACAGGCGAGTTCTATCAAACATTTAGAGAAGAGCTAACACCTATCCTTCTCAAACTGTTCTAAAATATATCAGGGGAAGGAACACTCCCAAACTCATTCTATGAAGGCATGATCACCCTGATACCAAAACCAGACAAAGATGTCACAAAAAAAAGAAAACTACAGTCCAATATCTCTGATGAACATAGATGCAAAAATCCTCAACAAATACTAGCTAACAGAATCCAACAGCACATTAAAATGATCATACACTATGATCAAATAGGATTTATCCCAGGAATGCAAGTATTCTTCGATATATGCAAATCAATCAATGTGATACACCATATTAACAAATTGAAGGATGAAAACCATATGATCATCTCAATAGATGCAGAGAAAGCTTCTGACAAAATTCAACATCCATTTATGATAAAAGCTCTCCAGAAAGTAGGCATAGAGGGAACCTACCTCAACATAATAAAGGCCATATATAACAAATCCATAGCCAACATCATTCTCAATGGTGAAAAATTGAAACCATTTCCTCTAAGATCAGAAAAAAGACAAAGTTGCCCCTTTCACCACTATTATTCAACATAGTTTTGGAAGTTTTAGCCACAGCAATCAGAGAAGAAAAAGAAATAAAAGGAATACAAATTGGAAAAGAAGAAGTAAAGCTGTCACTGTTTGCAAATGCATGGTACTATAATAGAGAATCTTAAAGATGCTCCCAGAAAACTACTAGTGCTAATCAACGAATTTTGTAAAGTAGCAGGATACAAAATTAATGCATAGAAATCTCTTGCATTCCTATACACTCATGATGGAAAATATGAAAGAGAAATTAAGGAAACTTTACCATTGCAACAAAAAAGAATAAAATACCTAGGAATAAACCTACCTAAGGAGACAAAAGACCTGTATGCAGAAAACTATAAGACACTGATGAAAGAAATTAAAGATGATACAAACAGATGGAGAGATATACCACGTTCTTGGATTGGAAGAATCAACATTGTGAAAATGGCTATACTACCCAAAGCAATCTACACATTCAATGCAATCCCTATCAAACTACCAGTGGCATTCTTCACAGAACTAGAACAAAAAATTTCACAATTTGTATGGAAACAGAAAAGACCCCACATAGCCAAAGCAATCTTGAGAAAGAAAAACAGAGCTGGAGGAATAAGGCTCCCTGACTTCAGACTATATTACAAAGCTACTATAATCAAGTAGTATGGTACTGGCACAAAAACAGAAATATAGATCAATGGAACAGGATAGAAAGCCCAGAGACAAACCTATGTACATATGGTCACCTTACCTTTGATAAAGGAGGCAAGACTATACAGTGGTAAAAAGAAAGCCTCTTCAACAAGTTGTGCAGGAAAAACTGGACAGCTACATGTAAAAGAATGAAATTAGAATGCTTCCTAATACCATACACAAAAATAAACTCAAAATGGATTAAAGACCTAAATGTAAGGCTAGACACTATAAGACTTTTAGAGGAAAACATAGGCAGAACACTCTATGACATAAATCACAGCAAGATCCTTTTTGACCCACATCCTAGAGAAATGGAAATAAAAACAAAAATAAACAAATGGGACCTAATGAAACTTCAAAGCTTTTGCACAGCAAAGGAAACCATAAACAAGACCAAAAGACAGTCCTCAGAATGGGAGAAAGTATTTGCAAACAAAGCAACTGACAAAGGATTAATCTCCAAAATAATCAAGCAGCTCATGCAGCTCAATATCAAAAAAACAAAAAACCCAATCCAAAAATGGTCAGAAGACCTAAACAGACATATCTCCAAAGAAGATATACAGATTGCCAACAGACACATGAAAGGATGCTCAAAATCACTAATCATTAGAGAAATGCAAATCCAAACTACAATGAAGTATTACCTCACAGCAGTCAGAATGGCCATCAACAAAAAAATCTACAAACAATAAATGCTGGAGAGGGTGTGGAGAAAAGGGAGCCCTCTTCCACTGTTGGTATGAACGTAAATTGATACAGCCACTATGGAAAACAGTATGGAGGTTCCTTAAAGAACTACAAATAGAATTACCACATGACCCAGCAATCCCACTACAGAGCATATACCCTGAGAAAACCATAATTCAAAAAGAGACATGTACCACAATATCCATTGCTGCTCTATTTACAACAGCCAGCACATGGAAGCAATCTAAGTGTCCATCAACAGATAAAGAAGATGTGGCACACATATACAATGGAATATTACTCAGCCATAAAAAGAAATGAAATTGAGTTATTTGTAGTGAGGTGGATGGACCTACGGTCTGTCATACAGAGTGAAATAAGTCAGAAAGAGAAAATCAAATACCGTATGCTAACACATATATATGGAATCTAAAAACAGAAAAAAACAGGTTCTGAAGAACTTAGGGGCAGGACAGGAATAAAGACACAGATATAGAGAATGGACTTGAGGACAAGGGGAAGGGGAAGGAAGCTGGGATGAAGTGAGAGAGTAGCACTGACACATATACACTACCAAGTGTAAAATAGATAGCTAGTGGGAAGCAGCTGCATGGCATAGGGAGATCAGCTTGGTGCTTTGAGACCACCTAGAGGGGTGGGATAAGGAGGATGGGAGGGAGATGCAAGAGGGAGGGTATATGGGGATATACATATGCATATAGCTGATTCACTTTGTTATACAGCAGAAACTAACACCACACTGTAAAGCAATTATACTCCAATAAAGATATTTTAAAAAAAGAAGAAGAAAGAAAAAGACAGTCAAAAAAAAAATATCATGCTTTGGGCAGCTGAATCCTCTTCACAGGAAAGAGTTCCTTGTTATAGGAGAAAATCAGAAAATCAATATTATGTTTATTATTAATGGAACTTCCATGGTGGAGGAGAGGATGTAATACTAGAACTACATTTTAAAGGTTCTTTATTCTACCAAGTAATTTATGAAGTGCCATGCAAAGCACATCCTCGTCCTCAACCCTTCAGATTTGAAAAGCGTTTCTGGAAATATGGCCTTTCAAATATTAAATGTTCACGCCTATTACACGGGGCTGTTTTAGTCAAGGTAGTCCTACTTTTCAAGAAATTTAAACTGTAGGTATTAAAATAATTCACCTCTTTTGGTGAACTTAAGAAACAGGCAATTTGCAGCAACATGGACGGACCTAAAGATTATCGTACTAAGTGAAGTAAGCCAGAGAGAGAAAGACAAATGTGGGATCTAAAAAAATGATACAAATGAACTTATTTACAAAACAGATACATACCCACACACATAGAAAACAAACTTACGGTTACCAAAGGGGAAAGGGGGGGAGAGATAAATTAAGGGTTTGGGATATTAACATATATACACTACTATATATAAAATAGATAACCAACAAGGACCTACTGTATAGCACAGGGAATTATACTCAATATTTTGTATACTCAATATATATAAAATTGAATCACTTTGCTGTACACCTAAAAGTAACACAACATTGTAAACCAACTATACTTCAATTTTTAAAAAGGGAAAAAAATAAGAAATAGGCAAGAATCAAGCCTGGGCCATAGCAGAGTATTGGTAATTTTACCCCATTCGGAGAGATGGTTCTCATTTGGACTTACAGAAAACTGGACTTGCAACCACCTTTTGGAACCTCAGAGGTTTCTAAGAGGACCTCTGTATTCCGGAAACTGGTATCCCACCGAGACCTTTTTGAATTAACTATTCATATCAAGATTATCCCTCTAAGCCATTATCAGCACAGAGGTGAGTTAATATGAGTAGCCAAGAGCAATTAATAAGTGCCAATTAAACTAGGTATTCTTTCCTTTCAACAGTCACAAGCAGAGCTCCCAAGAGAGCTTTGTGCTAAGCCTGGTTTTGATTATTTCATTCAGCTCCTCCCCATTAATTAGAGGAGCTTGTGAGGCATACACTTGTCTGCTGCTGGCAGGTCAACATCTGGACCCTCTGCTCACAACTTTCTAAGTGGCAGTCCGTTTCACATAATAGCTAAGAGCTTTCACAAAGGACGGTCAAGACAAATGCCCTGGAAATAGAGACAGTGGCTCTAACGGGCCTCATACAGGAAAGTTTGCACGTGGAGCCTATTTCAGTAAGGACAGGCTAGGTTGTGTTGCAATAAAAATAACCCCAAACTTTCAGTGGCTCAACACAAACCAAAGTTATTTTTCACTCATCGTAACTCAGCCACAAGTCAGTACCACTGTCCTTTCAGGCTGTTATCAATCCTGAGGCTCCTCCACGCCAACATCTGCTTCCAAGGTCACAGGCACAGGGGAAGAGAGAACTCAGGGGTCATACATCAACAATTAAGGGCTATGTCTTAGAAGTGACACACAGCATTTCTGCTCACATTTCATTGGCTGAACAAGTTGCATGGTCCTGCCTAACATGAAGGGAAGAGGAAAATGAGATCATCTCATGGGCCCAGACAGGGAGAGGAACTTAGAATATTGGTGAGTCCCAATAATAACCAAGGCAGAGTCTGAATTAAATAAACAAAGGCTTCACCTACATTTAAAGCCATTGGGTGCAAAATTACTAGAACAAATCCATCTTCAGAGAAAAGAAGTTCAGAGATGATTTACTTCAATTGAATTAAATTCCTTCTTGAATAAAACAATCTTTATGCTACTCCTCATGTAACTTCTGGATAAGAATTTGAATTATTGACTTACTTGATTTGCTGATTCTATTGAGGGCAAATCCCTATGACAAGAGGTCCTCTGGGAAGGGAGCAGGCATTCCCAGTCTCCTGGAATAAGTATCACCTCTTAACCTCAATCATTTCACAAAAATAACACTTGATTGAAAAATATTCTCAAATTTTCAAGCTTTCTGAGACTTTTCTGCAAGGGCATAGCACACTGTTAACAGTTAACATGCTACTTTATTAGGAGCAATGGAAGGTCCCTTCCCTAGCCCTACCCAAGTAAAGTTCTATAAAAACTGGCCTTAGAGTGCTGAACACATTTTTTTACCTTCATAATTCCATCTTTGAGTGATACCTGAACATCCCATGTTATCTTAGTTCAAGGACAAGCAAATAATAGGCAGAAGTTGATTTAATTTATTTAAAATGAGCTGCATGAGTGACCCGAATGGGATGTCCTATTTATTGAAGGAGAAACTTGCTGCCTTTTCCTGCCCACAGCACTGCACAGAGAGCTGTCGTCAGCAGGCAGGGGACAGGAGAGGGGAATGTGGGGAGAAAATGAGTTAATACCATAGCCGATGATTCTGAAAAAGCCTCCTGGTCTGAAACTGATAAGATGGGGTGAGAAGGGCTGAAGGATTTCAGTACACTGTGGAAGGGGCAATTTAAAAAAGGTCAGGTCAAAGCAATCAGTAGAATTTCCGCAAACATCTGTAGCTTCTTAGGGCTTCTAATGAGAATTTCCATATTAACGTTTAGTTTTACCAGGGTACTGCATAATCTTCTACTCAATTTACCCCTGACAGGTTACAGACATAACAGCATTCTTATCAAATTGACTTTCCATAATGTAGAAGGACGTGGAAATTTTAGGATATTCTTTGTAGAGTAAGGGAGAGAGGGTGAGAGAGAATAACTTTAAGGCAAGTAAACCCAAATCAACTCCTTTGAATACTTATGACACTTTTCATTTTTTTCATGAATTTTTAATATTCATCAAAAGTACATGAATGGTTCAACCTGGGCATCATTTACAAACTGTACAGCAGTGTTCAGATACAAACAGTAAGTCTTGGGCTTCCCTGGTGGTGCAGTGGTTAGGAATCCACCTGCCAATGCAGGGGACATGGGTTCAAGCCCTGTTTTGGGAAGATATCACATGCCACGGAGCAACTAAACCCGTGCACCACAACTACTGAGACTGTGCTCTAGAGCCTGTGAGCTGCAACAGCTGAGCTCACAACCTGCAACTACTGAAGCCCACACACCTAGACCCTGTGCTCCACAACAAGAGAAGCCACCACAATGAGAAGCCTACTCACCGCAACGAAGAGTAGCCCCCGCTCGCAGCCAAAAAAAAATAAACAAACAAAAACAAAAACTAATTCTCTACCTCAGCAACAGAAATTCGTTGGGTTTAGGAAATAAACCCATTAGTTCACTTATGAACTGAGAGTGTAGATTCAGTTTCTAGACATGTTCTTACCAAAAGGAATTCAGAAAAAATTCAGGAACTACATGAAAAATAGAGCACTGTAGTACTGTATCAAAATAGAGGACCCTGAGTGCTTAGATTCTGTAGACTGAACACTATTGTTTTTTGGTTACCAAATAATAATTTCTTCTTAATTATTACGATACCTTTGCAATGGGAGCAGGAATTGCCATTTATACCTGCTTCCTAAAGGAAGGTGGAACTATGGTGAGAGACAAGGAGTGAGTCACATGCTCTACACTATTAATGGAGATAGAGCTCCACCCAAAATATCTGATGGAAAATGTTTAGATGTGCTTCCCCAAGGGACCAGTCCACAGGACTCCTAATTCCTAGAGTTGGGAAATAATACATCGTGAGTAGGATCTATAGCTTCCTCTCTTAAGTCCATCTGGTTGGATTTTGTCTTTGTTTAGGAATACTTTGATCTGAAATAAGCTTATGCTGGAGTTCCATCCACAGACATTCTAATTTAATTGGTATGGGCAGGGTCTGCAAAATTGGGGACTGAAGTCAGGTTATTCTCTTCCCAAGAAGATCCCCCCAAAATGAAAGTCATTGACAACTCAAAGAGACATGAAAGAAAGAAAAACATTCCCCACATAAATGGTTTATCAAAATGTTAAATAAATTAGACATGAGTTTAATCCCCTTGGTGGTATAAACAATATGAGAATCATTTGACCTTGATGACTGGCACTTTATTTTTCAAGTGGTCCAGAAGGTCATCACTTTAGACCTGTGTTCCTAGCCACCATTTGGCCCTACAAAGAACAATATTTTGATAGTCAAAGTTAGATAAAAGCACTTTGCTAATTTCCTACTCTGAAAATTAATCTATAGAGAAACTATAGAAGACACAATTTTGATTTAAGAAGAAAAGGTAAATAATGCTAAGCATGACAATATGAGAGCAGATATAATATATCTGAAAGAAAATGAAACATAGAAAAAAAAGAAGGAGGAGTAGGCAGAGATGCTGAAGTTGATATAAATAGAGGTATGATAAAAGCAAGTCATAGAGTTAACACAATAAAATTACCATCCACAGGAAATGGGGAGCGAAGTGAGGGAAACCCTCATCTTTCCTAACAATGAATCAACAGACTTCATGTAAAGTTAATAAATCAAGAAATAATAGATGTGTTATGTAAAGTTAAGGAGATAACCAACGAAGAGAAAGAAAATAGAGACGTAAGTTTGGGGCAAGAGAAGTAAGGAATCTTCAGCTCTGAAGGACTTTTAAAATTTTAAAACCATATGCTTGTAATTTTTTGAAAAAACTAAAGAGTAAAGAAAGTAAAGGAATAATTGGGAAGCACATATTAAATTGTTTTCCAGCTCAGCCAAGAGCAGAGAGCATCCATTTATAACTCTTACAGTGCAGAGAGCAGTGGGTGAAAAGCAGGTCTTCCCAAGTACCCACTCTGATCCACATCGGCACTGCAAAAAAAGAGGGGAGCAGGGGGTGGGCAGGTGTAGACCAAAGGAGCGTCACAGCCTGGAACCCTGGCTCTGCCATTTGAGTTATGAGCTTTGGTCTCCCCCAGGAGGGAGTTTGCAACACTGACATTTGGAAATCCAGACAGATACACCCAGAGTTTATCTTGGTGCAGCTGTGTTCCGTTAAAGTTAATTCTGCATAATCATAAAGACATGAATCACACATGCAAATTGAGTAATCCACGTAATTAAAGAAAAATGAGCTAGGGATAAACAGAGGGCGGCCCTTCTGAGGGTGTGAACCAAGGTCCAATGCTGGTGGCTCTACTGGATGGAACCTGCCAGCTCGGAAAATACAGAAATTGCTCGGAAAAGTGAAGCCAGCTCAGAACATAGAGGTTGGAAGAAGCCCAAGAACTTTCTCATCTGGGGTTTTAACCTAGATAGAATGCAGGGATACGTGTGCTGGGATGGAAAAAAAAAGTCTTTAAGTTCACTAACTATCTGAAATTTGGCATTTCTTTCAACTAAGAATGAAAGCAGCCAACCAACCACAAGAGCACTATCAGTCTTCACTCCTTGACACCCACAGAAATGACAGGTAATTTTATATTGTATTTCCGTCGCTGTGAGTATCTCAAAAGATGGCTCGCACTCATTATTTCTTCAAAGTTACAATAGTTCTTAGATCCACCACAAGGTCTTATTATTTAATGTGTTAAGAAGTAAACGTATATGTTACTCTGACCCAGATACATTTTTAATATTTTTAATACTCTATTTCAGTAAAAGCCTTTTCCTTTGTAACCTTATGTATTTTATTATAAGCATTTAAAAATTAATTCTGAGCAGAAGTTTACAGGCTCCCCCAGACTTCTCATGGGGCCCATAACACACAAAAGTTAAGACTCTCTGGAGTCCCATTTGTTTTCTATTTCTGTGTAAAAGAAATTATACAAACACAGAGTCTCAAAGACCACAAACTATCTCCCAGTTTCTGTGGGTCAGGAGTCAGGTCCCAGTTTAGCCAGATTCCCTGCTCAGGGTCTCAGAAGCCTGAAATCAAGGTTTTGGCCTGGCTGGGTTCTTATCTGGAGTTCAGGTCCTCTTCCAAGTTCATCCAAGTTGTTGGCAGAGTTCAGTTTCTTGCCACTGGGGTGGGTCTGAGGCTCTCAGCATCTCAAGGCAGCACACTGTTCCCCACCAGGTGTGGTTCTCTCCACATCATGGAAGTTTGCCTCTTTCTAGACCAGCGGGAGCTGACTTTGCTCTAAGGTCTTCCGTTTCTGACCTATCAACCCTCTTGTAAAACCTCAGCTGATCAGGTCAGGCCCACCCAACACAATCTCCCTTTTGATTCACTCAAAGTCCGTGAAGGGAAAGAGCCTGGTGAGGAGTGTTCCCAGGTTCCACTACCTACCACTGGCAGCTCATTTTAAGAATTCCATCCCTTTAAGGTACTTGCTTCTTCCAGCTGACAGCTCTTCCCTGATGAAGGGCATATTGCCCTGCTAATACATTGCAGTGAACAAGTACACCAGCCATTGGGGAGAGCGGGGAGGTGACAGCAGCATGAGAGCACAGGATGCTTGAGGACAAGGGATGCTAAAGGGTTAGAAAAACCTTGAGAAACAGAAGTGGGGTTTGCAATCCCAGATGGTCCTACTGAACGGTGATGCATAAGGCCCATACTTGGCTCTGGTTTGCCTCCCAAAATATGCTGGGTGAATATCGAAGGGCCTGCGGCTGATTTACACCAGATATGGCTCCTCTGCACTGTGATTGACTCAGCAACTGAGGGCATTGGTTTCAGAGGACACAGGCAGAGCTGAAAGGGAATGGACTCCCATCTGACAGCCACTGGACCTGAGTAGGGTGACAGCACCCGTATTCTCCCAGCAAGGGAAACCCATCACTCCACGTTATTTGGGCATCGAGAGGAGCACTTCAGTTTGCCCCCTTGACAAATCTTCTTTCAACTAAAATATGACTAGGCATTGCTACAGTAAGAAAAACTGACTGCAGAGTGGAGAAATTAAGAGTACAATCACAATTAACCTCCACTAATGAATCAAGCCAGTGTCTTGAACCCTCCTATTTGTTAGAGACTTGTTGTAAGCAGGACAAAGCCCCCTCCAACTCTGCAGTGTCCTGGATACTCCCCAGCCTCATCTCTGCCCCAGCAGGGAGCAAACACAGCACATTCAGAATAATTCCATTTTACATTTCACCAGTAGATAACAAATCATTTCAACTGGCATCTGTTCTTCTAATGGAAGTGAAAAGGTGGTTCTATACTTAGAATCTGTCCTAAAGATTTGGGATTGGTAGGGCCCCAGTGAGAGGGCTGCTGTTTTTAGAAGCCAACAGACTGATCCGACTTTAAGTTATATATATGTTTAAAATATCACCCTTGTTCTAAAATACAGTGACTCTTTTACAGGGCATCAAGCCATGCCTGAGTAAGCTCTCCCCTCTTCAGAAATAGTTTGCTGAGTTTCAGGTATCATGGGGGGGAAAGGACTGTTAACAAATAACTGAAGGCCCCAGGAGGGTCCTGCTGAGGAGAGAGAGGTCAAAGGCCTTGGACTGTGGTTGAGGAATGGATACATACATGCAAAAAGAAG
This sequence comes from Kogia breviceps, assembly GCF_026419965.1. Taxonomy (NCBI): domain Eukaryota; kingdom Metazoa; phylum Chordata; class Mammalia; order Artiodactyla; family Physeteridae; genus Kogia; species Kogia breviceps. The sequence continues at coordinate 36,882,050 of NC_081323.1, forward strand.
TGGGGGGTATGGACAAATAAATGGGTGGATCTCATGTTCTTAGCTTTTTCTGTGCCTTGGATACTGTTGGCTGTCTGATGAGCTGATAGACCTTTCCTTGGGTTAATGTTTTTAAAGGCACAAAGTGAAATGCACAGGAGTACAAAGTCATATCTGAATTATACTGAAATTTAGTAACCTAAATATAAAAGAATAAATCTGTGATATGGTAATGTTTGTGTTTCTTTAGTAGCATATTTTTAAAAAAACAAACAACTAGTGAGTGGAAAGTCTGATAATATAATTGTAAAATAATAATTAGAGTAAATGGCATTTTAAGATGTGGAACAATTGCATAGCGATATTAAAATAACAGCGATTTCCACTGAAGCCAAAGAGCCAGATCCTGTTGTACTATTGTAATTGGTTACCTATATACATAATTGAAGAGAATACAAAACTTCAGTGAAAGAAAAGTGTTCTACTTTTTTTCCTTAGAAGTTCATGGACACTCATCCTAATCACCCAATTTTGGTATGTGGACTCCAGGCCAAGCAGCAATAAACATTACTTGGTCACTGTAGATGAAATAATTCATGCCAAGAAAGGTCAATCTTCTTTTACCTTGACTAGAGTAAGATGATAATTATTAAACCCCATTATCATTTCAAAGTTTGAGAACAATGAAGCAACATGGATTTTTTCTGTAGAATTTTAAAACCATATTAGACTAGTGAAAAGACAGAGAACCCTACTTAATTTTAATTCTGCTCTATGGAGTCAAGAGTATGCACAATATGCAAATGTATGCAACTAGTTTTCAAATTAGCATGTTGACCCAGGAGCATTGGCAGTGGATACAAAATAAAAATAAAAATAAGAGCATGGTTTTTAAGCATCAGGAGGCACGAGAGTGTTGGCTTGTCTCCTAGAGCTCAGAACATATCTCCTACAATTTTGTCTGTGACACAAGAGCAGGTTTTTTGCCCCTGACCTACTGCTGCTTCCCAAGCAAAGCCTCTTTCTCCAGAGAGAAATTCACAGCCAACCTCCATATGGAAAAGATCCAGGTTATCTTTCCCTCTGAGTAATTAAGTCCATTTCATCTCATTATTCTCATTAAAGAAGATACTTTGCCTTATAAAATAATTCCCTATAGGGTTATTAATTCAATCAACCCAATGAATGGCCACCTTGTGCCAGGAAATCTAGGTGGTGAAGCTATAAGCCTGAATGAGAAAGATACCTTGTCTAGAGGGGTTCGCTATTTGTTGGAAATTCCTTGAAATTTGAGTTCACCCGTGCTCATTATTGTTTTAAAATTCTTAAACTTGATAAAGACACTGTTCATGGGGCAGGAGATCTTGAAGGCAGGGCTTTAGAAGTCAAGGTTAATTGAAGGCAATGACCAGACATAAAGATAAAAGCCTCATAGAACTCCAAGGAGGGTAGGGAAGAAGGCAAGGCTATGTTCTGCCAAGGCAGCAAAGATAACAGACAGCTAAGACTGTTCTCCTTTGGTCACCTTCTGGGGATAGGGGTTTTAGGAAGGGACACAAAACCAGTGAGGAAACTGTAAGAGAAAAATGGGAACAAGAATGATGCCAGGGAGAGAGTGGGCCTGCCGTCCTGCCCCAGGAGACAGTGGGTCTACACCTTCAATGCATTTGGTGTGACTGTATTTCTCCTAGAAGTTGGAGAAAGAATGGTACATTGCACCCAGACAAGGAAGGAAAAAACCTGCTCAAACAGCTCCAGTGTGAGAGATACTGGGGCCGTGCCAATGTGAGAAATACACCAAAATCATGGGCCAGGGGGTTCAGAACCTCATTTCCCGAACTCTCTGGAAGGCAGAGAAGTTTCAGGGAACATCGGGGTCACAGGAGATGCTGATGCATGTGCCCTTGTTCAGGAGTACCACTCCTGTGGGATGCGAAGTGCAGCTTGAAAAGAGATGTTAAATATATGATTCCAGAAATAGACTCTTAACAAAAAGATTAAAACCGTAGAATTGACAGTTGTGCAACAGGCTGTGAAAGACTGAAAATGCTGTGTGAATGTATGTCTTATATCCTCACACTGTGAGGGTGTTGGGCTCATCGCATGCTGGCAGTCAGCAGCTTTCTTTTCCAACTACGTGAGTCACTCTCCCAAGTTCTCTCCCCAGTAAAATGGCTTCGTTGGGAAAAATCTCCCCAAGGAAGGGCAGCCTGTGGATATTGTGCAGCTAGTAATCTGCAGGAGAAGGTAGGCTCTCTGTCTGTGGGTGGGGTCCCAGGTCCCTAGAACCCTAAAGAATAATGCAATCCCAAACTCCCTAACATGTTTGGGATTGACATGTCCACACTGCTATATTTTAAATGGATAACCATCAAGGACCTACTGTATAATACAGGGAACTCTGCTCAATATTCTGTAACAACCTAAATGGGAAAAGAATCTGAAAAAGAATAGATACATGTATATGTATAACTGAATGACTTTCTTGTATACCTGAAATTAACACAACATTGTTAATCAACTATACTCCACTATAAAATAAAAAGTTAAAAAAACTTTTTTAAAAAAGAATAATGCAGAGTTTGAGAGAATATGCTCGTGGATTCAGAGAGTGTCAAGCTCATAGCCAGGAGACACCTGGGCCACAGAAGTACGTGGATCTTCGTAAGGCGGAGAGAGACAGAAAACCCCACCATATCACACATTTGTCTGCCTGATGCTCTGAGTTCCAAATGTCTAAAAGACAAGAGATCTGCTATATAATACACACACACACACACACACACACACACACACACACACACACTTCTTCTGACTTTTTCTTTAAACATAAGTTAGGCAGGGGAAATTTTTTTTTTTAAAAGTGTGAGAGTAGAAAATGATGAAGTGTGTTATAGGCCTTAGCAAAGATGAAAAAAAAAAAAAAAATCTCAGACCTCAAATTAGCATTAACAGAAAGCAGAGGGGGAGGAAATGTAAGAGCAGCAGCGGATAAAGAAGCTGAGTGGGGGTTGCTTCACAGCCCCTGGTGGTCCCTCCTCCAGGTCTCTCCTGATCCTCATGTGCGGATGTGTCTGGATAGGAAGAAACTAGGGAGCAGTGGTTGGAGCAAGAAATGGGGCCTTTAGAATTTGCCGGGAAATCGCATGTTCCCAGCACCGACATTCAGTTTAGCTGTAATGTTTCAGAGCGTCTTCACTCGCATCCCCTGGAAACAGATTCTAAGTCAGGGAGTTGGGCCCTCCAGAGATACCTGTAAGGAAGTGAGAAAGGTGGGACTAGACAGAAAAGCTGGACTGCCCCCCTCCCCACCCTACGGGGAGCTCTGGAGACAGGGTGGCCTTCGCTGGTGTCCCAATGGAGGCAACGGGGTTGGTCCCGCACTCGGCAGTGAGTACAGCAGCTGCCTAGCCTTGAGGGCTGAGGGCAAATTTCCATGGGGCCCCATTGTAAGCAGTCAACAGCTGAAACTCCTGACAGCTGGGAATGGGAGTATTGCCCTGAGGAGAGGATCTGGGTGCTGGTCGCCCATGATATCTACCATCTAATCAGTAAAAGTAGGAACATGCTGATGGAGAGTCTGGAAGCCTACAGATCCTCTGGCCACCTTCCTCCTGTTCTTGGGCTGGGTCCTCAGCTGAGTAAGGCTGGAAGCAGTCAGTGCCTGGTTTATCCTGAGCGCATCTTGGGATTTTTTTTTTTTTTTTTTTTTTTTTTTTGCGGTATGCGGGCCTCTCACCGCTGTGGCCTCTCCCGTTGCGGAGCACAGGCTCCAGACATGCAGGCTCAGCGGCCATGGCTCAAGGGCCCAGCCGCTTTGCGGCATGTGGGATCTTCCCAGACCAGGGCATCACTGCGGGAAATAAGCAGAGAAGAAAAAGCAGGAAAGGGCCTGGACTGCGACAAGAACTTGTGCCCTTTTACGCACTCTGAATATTCTAAGGGGCTGCAGAGGGATGCACCTCAGTTACTACCTGGGAAGGTTACAAACTCTGCTTCCTAATTCTTTCCCTTTAACCCAGGTTTTTTGTCTTGTTTCCTAGTAGGAAGAAATTTAAACCGTGTTTATCATCCACATAGTATGAATCAGCCATTTCTTGACTCCCTGTCAGTCAGTTACAGATCTGATGATCCTACATTCCTGAAACAGTCCCATTTTACCCCTGGGATCTTGGCTTCATTATTAAAACTACATCTTTTCACTCCCCAAAGAGGCCTTACTTGATCAATATGGTGACCTGAGCTACAGCCAAATGGTTTTTCAAGTACTACAACTTCTTACCTCTGCTTTCCACACGTCTCCTGTATTTAGGCCCCAGAGACCTCCCCCATGTTCTCTTCTCTTGCTTGGGCACAGAACCTCACCATGTTTCCCTTGCACATGTGTCTGAATTCTGCTTAATGAAATGTGGGTGAAAATGAGGTTGGTACTCTCAGAACAGGCCCATAAATCTGCCTTAGCCCAAGCCTCCCTGTCTTCTCCAAGCAGAGAGGATGCTGAGGACCTAGAGAAAGGAGAAGCCACAAAAGAGAAGGCACCTTGGTCTTTGGATGACTGCCTGATGACTACAAAACCACATGAAGCTGAAGTGAGCATGAAATCGTCTTGTATTGTTTTAAGACACTGACATCTGAGGTTAACTGCTACAGCAATTAGACTCCACAACTACTTCTCTCCCAGATCCCACTCTGCAGTGTGGGCTTGGCTTTCCTAGAAGCAGTCCCGAAGCCAGGGATTCATTGAGGAAGGGGTCTCAGGAGAAGAGGGCAGGGAAGGAGCTGAGCAAAGACATGGTCTCAGCTGGAGTCTAGCCTTGGCCTGATGCCTGAGGGCTTCTGAAGTTCTACTGAGCTGGGCCCCCTTGAGACATGGGTGTTGGCCTATCTACCCTCTTATCAGTTCATCATTGGCCTTGAGGTGCCTCTGGGAGAGAGGGTTAGGAGGAAGGAAGGCAAAAGTGGCTCTGAGTGCTGAGGGTAATTCTTCAGCTGGGGGATGAGGAGTGGGGAAAGAAGCTGTGAGATCTTAGTAGTCAATACATACAGCATCTGGGGATGGTAGATCTGCCTGGAAGGGGGAATCTGAGCAGGGCCCCACTGCTTTTCATTTACCTGTATTGAAAAATCATTGTGAACCTATTCCAATGTGGCTTTAATCTCCAGCTTTCCAGCCCCACCCCCCAAAATAAATACTTTGACTAATAATTAAGAGAGCCCAAGGAGAATTGAAGGAAAACATTTAAAAATCAATCAGTAGAGTTCTTAGTTGCAAGCAACTAAAAAGGATTCTGGTTAACTTAGCAGAAGAGGGATTTATTAGCCAGGGGGATTACGAGCAAGAAGGATTTTTATTATTAAGTAGCTCCAAGAATTGCTGGAAGTATGAAAAATAGAGCTTGCAAAAAATGGCAGGGATCAGGGAAGGCAGGACAGAAACACAGCCTAAGGTCACAACATCTAAACAGGATGCCACTGGGGCACCGTTAGCACTGGTTGCCATCCTGATGTCATCTCCAACATTACCCTCTATTTAATGTACATGGGAAATGCCTTATAGAGTGTTCTACCCATTGGAATTTAGAATTGACAATAAGCACTTCAATACTTAGGATAAAAGGATCAGAAGTATTGTGTAGGAGCAGGGTGGAGCACTCTGTTCAAAGCTTGAGCACTTCTGCCCGTCCTTCTACCATCATAGCTTTATGACTTTGCCTTCTGAAGTCTTTGAAATGTCAATAGACCCCTCGAGAGACAGAAATGCCCTTAACATCTTTTTCTTAGCACTTTAGCTATCAGTTAACACCACAGTTAAAACCACGTTCAAGTTACCTGAAGACAGGGCAGAGATGGAGTACCACATGTCCAGAGGGGGAAAAAAAATGATGGAGGAAGACATACCTGACTCCACGCAGAATTTGGGCGGCCATTCATTGACCTTGTTGGTTTTCCTTGCTGGAGCCCCACTACTGCCTCCAAAATGGTAACAAACATCATCACAAAGAGTTCTCATTTCAGAAGTCATAGCCTATCATCCACTCAAGAAGCAGTACATTCTGCACAGCAAAACTGGGCCCTACTTCTCGCTCCATTACAAAATCTACAGTGATTTAGAGTTCTCAGCACCAGGCAACTCAACTAATGGGCTTACCTTGCTCGTGTAGATTTTTAAATAAATTACATTTTAGCTGCTGTTGTAGATTGCAAAAATGATCTCCCTGTATCCAGGCCCTTTCCGTGGATATGATTTTCCTGCTCCTCCCATCGAGATGTGGAATTTATTGCCCTTCCCTCTAAGTCTCATTGGCTTTGAGACTTGTTTTGGTCAATAGTATTTAGCGGCACGCCTATTCTGAGTCTTGGCCTTGAAAGGATCTATGTGCTTCTACTCTTTCCTGGAACACTGCCCTGCTCCACCTGTGGGGTAAGAGACACATGGAGCAAAAATGAGCTACCTCAGTGGAAGTCATTTTGAAATGGTCAGCCCCAGCCAATCTGGTTGCTGACCACAAACAAGTAAGTGATCCCTGGTAAGACCAGAAGAACACTGAGCTAAGCCCAGCCCAGCTTGCCAACCTACAGAATCATGAGCGAACAAAATGGTTGTTGTTTAAGACACTAAGCAAAAGGGTGCTTTGCTGAGCCACCAATACAAACTACTACAGAGAATAGATTATCTCTTGCCGAATGGACAGGGCAAAGAATAAAGATATTCAAAGCTTGGGCAATCACCTCAAGTGTGTCTGCCCAGAGACTTTATCCCCTGTTTAATATGCCTTATACTCCAAGGCTGTGGGGAGACACATGAGTCTCAGTAATTTGGCAGGCACTAAGTGTGTGATCATGTATCACTGCCATTTCCAGGAGAACTTGGTAATACCTAACGGCTGCTCACTTCTAATTCCAAGGGAGCTGAGAGAAGGCAAATAAATAAATGAAGGGCCTCAACACATTTGTAGCAATCACTGGCTGCATAATTAAAATAGAAATCTGTCATTGACAGCCAGGGGTGAAGCAGGTAAAATTAAACATAAGCTGTCACAAAAATAATTAAAAACTAGACTTTCAAATTAAAAGATGTCTTCTAATAATTAGTTAACATTTGCCATTGTTCTAAACAGACTTGCTATTAACCTTTAACACTTTGCTCAGGCAGTCTTTTCTTAACCAAATTTTAATTATGCCTGAGGGGAAGTAAAAAAGTCATCCATTCATTAATTTATGAAGTTCTTTGTCTATATAAGGTGGGCCTTCATGGGATGCCTCAAAGAATGGGACAGCCTCTACTCTCAAATATATGATAATATAGAAGGGGAGATAAGTGCTCCAAAATATCACTTAATTGTTCTTTTTTTTTTTTTTAAACCCCACATTTGTTTATTTATTTATTTTTGGCCATGTTGGGTCTTCGTTTCTTTTTTTTTTTTTTTTTTTTTTTTTTGTGGTAGGCGGGCCTCTCACTGTTGTGGCCTCTCCCTTTGCGGAGCACAGGCTCCGGACGCGCAAGCTCAGCAGCCGTGGCTCACGGGACCAGCCGCTCCGCAACATGTGGGATCTTCCCGGACCGGGGCACGAACCCGTGTCCCCTGCATCGGCAGGCGGATTCTCAACCACTGCGCTACCAGGGAAGCCCTGGGTCTTCGTTTCTGTGTGACGGCTTTCTCTAGTTGTGGCAAGCGGGGCCACTCTTCATCATGGTACATGGGCCTCTCAGTATTGCGGCCCCTCTTGTTGAGAAGCACAGGCTTTAGACGCGCAGGCTCAGTAGTTGTGGCTCACGGGTCTAGTTGCTCCGTGGCATGTGGGATCTTCCCAGACCAGGGCTCGAACTCGTGTCCCCTGCATTAGCAGGCAGATTCTCAACCACTGAGCCACCAGGGAAGCCCAATTGTTCATTTTTAATTAATTGACATAAGGAAAAAGCATTCTCAAAGAGGTGGCGACTGAATTACTGGAAGATACAGGACAAGAGGTTGGTATTTATAACACACAAAGGCCATGCAAAGCTACAAGCAAAGCAGTTGATGTGGGAATCTTCAGAACTATATTTTCAACAGTGGGTTGAGTTTTAGCAATCTTGGGAAGGGGACTGTCAGCAATCTTGGATTGGAAAGCAACCCATATTATCCCCTAGAGCTCCAACGGAGTAAAGAAACAAACTTCCTTCTTAGAGCCACAAACATCAGAGAAATGAAAATCTAAGCACGAGGAGATTCTGGAGTGAAAGAGCTCCTGTAAGAAGACCAGGAATCTGGTTCTTCAGCATCCCAACTGTCCCAAGTCACAAAAGTATCTGCAGGCCACCTTTGCTATGGATGTCCTTATTTATGTCTATGGAGGCCCACTGTCCCTCTCTGGGTTGAGGATTTCCAACACATTGTTTGGAACTACAGCACCAGTATGGCTTTAAGAAGGTGCTTGATTGAGGCTACCTTAGTTGGAGGTAAATGAACTGACTTTGGACAATGGGCAGATGTTTCCCTCCTCACTGAGAGAACAGAAGCCTCCAGCTCCCATCAGCACATCTCTCACCTACATGCCTTTGTCTCCAGTTACTCTGTCCTCCCTCTAGACTATGTGGATGAATGGTCCATGCTTCTAGATAAAGCACGTACCTTCCATTCTGCACAGAATCTATCCTTCTCAACATTCAAGGCCATCAATTCAGTAATTTTCCTTCTCTTCTGTATTGTTATTTTTTTCTTGCTTTAATAGGTCTCATAATTATGTTTCTCTCACTTATAAAGGAAACGATTCTCCCTTAATCCCCCATCAGCCTCCAGCAAACAAACAAACAAAACTTTTACCTTCTCCTTTTATAAAACTTCTTGGAAGAGTGACCTAAAGTCACTGTCATCAATGTCTCCTGTCCCATTCTTTATTAAACCCATTTTGACAACGTTTTTGCTCCATCATTCCAGTTAATCAATTTCTCACAAGTTCATGAAAGGTCTGCATGTCACTCAACCTAACAGTTATCCGTCCTTATCTTACTTGACTTTTCAGCTGCATTGGACTAAGTTGAAAACTCCCTCCCTCCTCCTTGAAAATGTTTCTTCATTTAATTTCCATGATATCACACTCTCATTTTCTCTCTCTTATATTCATTAATTCTAAGTTTCTTTTCCTTGTTCCTCACCATCTTCTTGGAATTGGAAATTAGAAGGTTCAGGCCTTGGTGTTTTGTCACTGTTTTATCTAAACTCACTCATTTAGTGATCTCATTCAGTCTCATTAACTTTACTCCTACACACAAGCATAAAGAACAAGGCTCCAAAATCCATTTGTCAGCCTGGACCTCTCCTCCACTCATCTCAGTAGTTGACAGCCCACTTGACTTTCCACTGAATGACTAATAGGCACCTTACCCATAAGGGGTCCCAAACTGAACCCTGATCTTGCTTTTTCACGGGCTCTTCACAGAGCCTTTTCCATTTCAGGAAAATAAATTCTTTTTTTTTCCAGTTGATTCAGCCAAAATCTTAGCCATCAACCCAAACACCACTCTCTCCCACACTGCAAATCTGATCTGTCAGCAAACTTGATTGACTCAACATCAAAATATTTCCAGAATCAAATTCAGTGACTTATCATCATATCCACTGCTATGACCCTTGTCTAAGCCACCACTGTCCATCCCCTGTAATATTTTGATGGCCTCTTAGCTTGTCTCTGCCCAACCCCCACTACCAGTCCATTCCCAGTAGGTTAGCCAGGATGATCCAGTAAAAAGTATAAACATACTGCTCTTTTTCTGGAAATCCTCCAATGGACGTTCACCTCATTCAGACTTAAAAGACAAAATGTTTCACTGGTCTCGAACAAGCTGTGCTCACCCCTTTGGTCGTCTTCTCGCTCCCTTGGGTCAGTTACAGAGACCCTCTTTCTGCTCTTCAAAGATGCCAGGTCAATTCCACCATCAGCCTTTAAAGGTGCTTTCTTCCTCTGCTTTTCTTCAGCCATCTTCATGGTCGTCTCTCTCACTTCCTTTAAGAAAGTTACTCAATTGTCATTTTGTTTTGTGAAGTTAACCTTCCTGGCCAATCTTCAAAAATGTTACCCACTATAATCACCTTTATTCTTTCTAACCTCCTTCCTTGCTTTACTTTCTTCTCCTCAGCAGTTACATCTGTCTAGTTTTACATACTTTATTTATCAATCCTTTTTCTATAGGATATAAACTACACAAAGTTAAGATTTCAGTCTGATCACTGCTTGTATTGATTGCATTACTGTTACAAGTTAATTGCCTTTTTATAAATCTCTGTCCTTTGTCATGGCTTTGCAGTTTATCCCAAGAGAGGTTGATTATTCCTCTCTGCCCCATGGCCATTCAGCATGGCCATGAGACTTGCACTGATCAATGGAATGTGACAGAAGTGATAGTGGGGCAGTTCCAAGCCTAGACTTTAAAAGACATTGTATGTTTCCACTTGCCCTTCTTATATTTCTGCCATTGCTGTAAGAAGCACATGCCTCATGTAGCCAGTTCCAGGAGAATACAGTCTATATGCAGTAGACTCAAACAACCTGTACAATGTGTAGTTTGAAGTATTGCTCAGCTGAATCCAAGCTAGATCAGCCAGATCCTAGTGACCTGACACATGAACAAAGGAGAAATAAATGCTTATATTGTATGTCACTGAGATGCTGTGATTTTTATGCACCAATAACTGAGTAACATACTGTTATACCCACTGATTCTGGCACATAACAAGTATCTGATAAATAATTGATGAGTAAATGACCACATAAAAGAAATATGAATCATTTTATCTGTGGGAATCATTAGCTTGCCAAATGTCCTGCCTTTGCATATTCTAGCAGAGAGCATAGGGATATACAACTAGTTCTGATCAATGAGTTATAAATTGCAGTGACAGTGTGTCACTTCCAGGCTGGAGTATTTAATTGCCAGACATTCTAGAGCTCTATTTTTCTCTTTGGCATGGTGAGAAGCAATGTTTGCAATGAAGACTACTCCATGTATAACACCAATGAGCAGAACCTCCTGGTGACCTGCAGTCAACATACAACCTGCATGAGAAATCAACTGTTGTTGCTTTAAACCACTGAGATTTGAGGTTTGTTTGTTATTGTAGCATAACTGAACCTATACCTTATCTATGTTTTGCATATATGCAAATAAGACACACATTTAGAGTCATCATAAATAAATTCAAGTGGTATGGGGGTGTTGTCCTTATGTCTTTGTTTCATGAGATAGTAAGTTTCTAACATAAATTTTTGCTCTAAAGGAACTTGAGTTGAGATCTAGAAATGGCCACATTTTGTATGTGTGACATTAGATAAATCATTAAACCACTCTCACCTTGTTTCCTTATTTGACAAATAGGACAAATAATGTCCCTCTCAGAGATTGTTGTTGTCATTCATTCATATATACCTGGCATTTACTGAGGATGTACCACTGAGCTCAGGAGCTTGATGCCCAGGAGGAACGAGCCGTACACACATGCTGCTATGTTACCCAACACTGCATGTGAGAAATGCCAGGCTAGCCTCAGAACAAGAGTATGAGAAGGCTGGAGAAGAGACATGAAGACACCATGCATGACACAGCAGCAATGATCTAGGCCAGAGGAAAGCAAAATGTGGAGCCAACTTTCCAAGTAAATTCCATTCTCAGTACTTAGCTTTCTGGTCCACAAAGCTGCTCTATGCTACTCCTCACAAGAACTTCTGCTTCTTATTCAAGAGTACCTACACCTTTGAACATGACTTGGCTGTCCTGGATAGCACCATGGCCCTAGAAAAGTTGAGTTATGTGACCTTCTCATTCTTGCAGCATCTGTTCAGGCTATAATAGCCCCTTGCTCTCCTTTGTTGAGGTCATTGCAATCTTCAGTTATTAATTCTGTGATTATGTAAACACCAATCACCTCACTCAATGCATTGTATGTTCCATGAGGACACAATCTATATTATATACCGAGTGCATAGCATGGTGTCTGACAAATAGTAAGAGCTCAGTAAACATTTGGTAAATGAATAAATAAGTGTCAGGTCTCCTGTCTCCACTATGTCACTCCACCCAAATCATGACTGAAGTTAGGTTCAATAATGCTTATTGAATCTGAATGCTTCAAATGAAAAATGATACAAATAAAATAAATTTGTCTTAAATATAACCCAAACTATTCAGAAATTTTCACATTTTAATAGAGGATTTTAAAGGAAGGCTGTTTATACCATATGAAAGACTGTCTAATGGTGGAATTTCTGATTAGACAGATATTTAATAGAAAAGAGACAAGAAAATGTTTTGAAGTATTTTCACATGCACTATTGTGCTGCTCTTTGAATTACACCATCTGTGTACTTGTTTACTCATAAAGTTGAGCAGGAGTAAGAGAATAGAGAGGTAAAGAATAATTTTGGGGAAAAATACTTAATTTTTACTAAATCAGGATAATTTTTATTTATTCTGCCTTCATTAAAGGTGAAGAACTAATTGAATTAAGTGTGTGCTAGAAATTATAATAACTCTCCTTTGATGTGCAAATGCTTGGGTACATAAAGAATAATTTAAAAAGCAGGTCAGAAAGAGTCCTTAATGCATTCTGATGTAGCCAAGCATTATAGGTTGTGCTTTTCATGTCACTTCATTTGGAAATATTTCACCATAACGTGACATACCAAAATAACTTAGGCATGAAAATCCTTTTTTTCTCTTTAACAAGAATGAACTGTAGGGCTTCCCTGGTGGCGCAGTGGTTGAGAATCCGCCTGCCGATGCAGGGGACGCGGGTTCGTGCCCCGGTCCGGGAAGATCCCACATGCCGCGGAGCGGCTGGGCCCGTGAGCCATGGCCGCTGAGCCTGCGCATCCGGAGCCCGTGCTCCGCAACGGGAGAGGCCACAACAGTGAGAGGCCCGCGTACCACAAAAAAAAAAAAAAAAAAAAAAAAAAAGAATGAACTGTGAACAATTATGTGCTTGGATATAAACTGAAATCACAGGACTAAAGAAGTAATACCTCATCATAAATGCTAACTCTGTGAAGAGTAAAAGACTAACAAGTCTGCAAAGAGTGTGGATTTCCATCTGAATGTTGGGATGCTGAACCAAATAATACACATACTTGATTTGGATTGAAAATCAACTCATTTAGCACAGTGTCAATGGCTCTAAAAATGGCATGTTTCTTATTTTATAGATATCATCTGCTCAATTTGCCTTTAATTTACTATATAAGTAATGTGACCTCATTTCATGGAGATGAAGACAACCTCAGATTCATTCAGAAGCAATAATTATGGATTGCAGAAGGAGAACATAATGAGAAGATCCTGTTTGCATAAAATTGCTATTTGAATGTTGGATGCCAGTGTTGGCTTTCTCAGGGTTTGACACATCTGCCAGACTCAGCTAGGGCTCCAATGGGAAACAACAATTTAGTGTGAGTGCTGGAAACGTTGAAGCCTATAAGATTCGTGGGGATGGGCATTTCAGCTGATGGAACAAGTTGTCTTTCTGCAAATAGAATTATCACAGGCCTGCCAACTTGCATTTATGAAGCTTATCTCTATTCAGACTTTAAAATGACCGTCTGAGGTCAGTATTATTAGCAGTATTCCCATTTGACAGATAAAGTAACTTGCCCCAAATCATACAGTTAGGCAGTGACAGAACCAAAACAACAAGATCAGAATACAGAGCCCAGAGTCACATTATATTACCTCTTCTCTCTCTTTAATTATCTATCTTTTATCCATGTATTTATCCACCCTTCTATCCATTTCTCTCACTCCTCATTCTTCTCTCCATTTGTCCATCCAACCATGTTCTTTCTCTGTCTTTTTCTGTATCTTCATGTATCTCTCTGTCTCTGTCTTTCTCCATGCACTCTCTTTCTCTGACTTGGTCTCAGCCCTTGTGAGTTTTTGTCTTTCGCTTATTCCCCGTCTCTTTCTTTCCCTTACACTTTCAGTCTATTTATATAATTCTGTATCTATCATCCACCCATTCTGTATCTATATATCCACCCATGTATGTTTTGTCTTTATTTCTTCATCCAGCCATCCATACTCCCATTCATGGTTTCCATATCCCAATATCCTTTTATGAATCTGTCAAATACTTTCCATTTTTCTCTCCTTTTTATGAATCTGTCAAATACTTTCTATTTATCTCTGCTTTTCTCTGTCTCTCTCTTGCTCTCACTTTTTTCTATTCTCTCACACCCATCTCCTCTCTCTCTCCCTCCTCTCCCTCCCTCTCTTCATTCAACATGTTTTTTTCATCCAGGTATTTTAGGCATAGCCTTAACTCCTGCCCAAGGTCAAGAAACACATCCATCCCATGTGTCAAAGGTACATGCCTTGCTAAAGCAGTAAAACATCTACCTATGGCTCAACTAAAGGTCAACACTGCTGCTACTTGATGAAAGACAACGTATTAGAAAGAAAATTATCCATGGGACTCTCACATTTCTATATATTTTATGAGTAGGAATGAGAGACACTAGCTGCCCTTTGTTCCAGATTATCTTTTCAAGGACATGTGCATACTGAACAGCCTTGGAAGACAAAGATAGTGTCTTCCTCTGAAGCTAAAAACATGTTTGCTTACATCCTTGGAAGATAGAGATAGTACCTCCTTCCAAAGGAAAGGGCAGGCAGCCTTAAAATCCAGGATAAATGAGATCATGTCTCCCTTGAGCAGAGGGCATACATGGCCAATGGGTAACTCAGATTCCTTAAGTTTAAGGTTCCTCTCCTCTAATGTAACCTGCTGCCTGAACAGGCATCTCTACGGACCCATCTGTGTAGACTCTGTGAGACTGGAGGGTAAGGAGAATGGATACAAATATGCTGATGCTCATGCTGCCTGTGGTACCCTAAGTAACAAAGTCCTGTGTCTGGCACATGAGCCTCCTGTACTCTGCAGGCTTCCATGAGAATGTGGCAGGCTAACGCGTCAGCTTGCAAGTGGCCAAAAATCTCAGCCACTTCACAGTCTTGCCTCAAATCTGTTCATTTTTTTCTCCTGTCTCAGCACCATACTGGTCCTCAAAAGTTTGTGTTTTTTTAAAAAATATCTTGAAAAGGGGAATGTTTTAACCAAATTTTTCCAGCTTCCTATTTTCCATTAGGAAATGGCACCTATTTGAACAGCAAACTCAGGTATCCCTTGCTCTATCTGTGATTTAAAGGAGGAAGAAAATCATTTCCATCCAGGCCCTTCACAATGGCTTCCCCTCTACACTTAATTTGGTGGGGTGGGACTGGGCATGTACAAGCTTTACCATCTCTGTGAAGCCAATGCAACTGAAGGATCACATGACAGTGTGACCTGGAGGGGCTGTACCTGGGAAAGTACAATTCGATCAGATGCCCCTGGTACATCAACTCACATCCTCTCAGCCTTACATCTGATCCCAGGTGTCAGCTGCAGGCAGGTGCTTACAAGTTTTGACTTACTTCATACCTACCGTGGTTCATCAGTTATGCCCTGTGAGTCTTTCCCTTTCTATTCTGGGGATTCTCTGATGTCCCTAAAGCAAGCAACTGTGCACTCCCAGGCATCAGTGCACTACCTAGAAGTGCAGAGCTGGTAGTGCCCGAGGGACCACCCTCAAATGTGGGGTCTAGGGGGGTATGGATAAATATTTTTCTCCATTGATTCTTAGGTGGAAAATTCTGAGCAACGTCTATAAGCTGTTTAGAGAGCCCTCAAAACCATCAAATCCAAGTGGCCTATAGCAGTGACCTCAACAAAATGCACCCTCACATGGTTTTCCTTCCTTCCTTCACTCTCCCTTGTTCCTCTCTCCTCATCTCTGGGGTCACCTCACAAATAAACTGCCTGTACACAAGTCCTTGCCTCAGGTTCTATTTCTGGAGGAAAAGCAAGTTAATCTAAAGGTGAACTAGAAAGACCAAGGCCTCTGGAACCAGATAAACTCAAGTCTGTATATTAGCTCTACTGCTTTCTTCTTGGAGATCTTGAACTAGCTATTTAATCTCTCTGAGTTACAGCTTTTTAATTTGTAAGATGGGAAAAATAATACCTTGCACAGGTGGGAAATATTGATTATGACAAAAAAACATGCAGTCCTTAGCACAGGGTCTGGCGGGGCATCAGTGTTCAACAAATAGCAGCAATTATTGTTATTATAGCCTGAGCAAATCCCAAGGGTACCCTAGAAACTAAAGGTGCAGAATCCTGATGTTCTGACTGCCGTGACTATCCAGGGACTGCTAAGCTGCAGGACTGTATCACTTTAAGGACCCCGAACTGCATGAATTATTTATCAATTACCGTTTATAGAAATGGTTCCATCATAAGTAGCTTCTGGATCGCTTAAACTTTTTAAGGCACATGTGGAGAGAGAATACATTTGGAGAATTACGCCATGTTTTTGCTCTCTTCTCCTTCTCCTTCCCCTTCCCCTTCCCCTTCCCCTTCCCCTTCCCCTTCTCCTTCTTCTTCTTGATTTGTTCTACCTCTCATTCTTCCCTCTGTCCAGTCAGCTAATCATTGTGCATTTGTGGCCTCATGGAAGTGATGACACAGCAGAAATGTATAAATTTAAAAAAAAATTCAATTCTTGTTTAT
This sequence comes from Kogia breviceps, assembly GCF_026419965.1. Lineage (NCBI taxonomy): Eukaryota > Metazoa > Chordata > Mammalia > Artiodactyla > Physeteridae > Kogia > Kogia breviceps. Next base: position 36,898,609 of record NC_081323.1, read on the forward strand.
GTACTTATTTAACGCAATAAAGCTAGAGTAGAGGCCATAGCTTTGGAGAAAGTCTTCCCTCCTTTTTATTTTATTTTTTTTAATTAATTTTTATTGGAGTATATTTGCTTTACAATGTTGTGTTAGCTTCTAGTGCACAGCCTCCTTTTTAAATAGTAAGGAATTCTCAGAGAATAAGGAAAGTTAGAGAGAGTGGAGGTTCACATGGAGAGTATGGTGAACTCACACAGGTGAGAATGGAGGCTGGATCGGAAATGGCCCTGCCTCCCCTGGAGTGCCATTGGGTGAGCCCCATCTATCTCCCCAACTGGTTGCTGTATGAAATACGACTGAAATTCCACAAAGAGCTCAGTGCATTGCAGTGAGCACTGAGTGCTTCCTCTGATGGGGACACTCGTTAGTTGTTCTACCTGTTGTTATCCACTGAATACCTCCCTTCAATAGCAGCTGGATTTCCAAATGGGCCCCTGAAACTTTGCTGAGTCAGCATTCAACTTACTCTATGTGAAGAATTCCCTTTTCAGAATTCCAAGATTCCTAAAAGACCTGAAATGAAGGGTGGGCCCAAGTGTGGAGGTGGGAGAGTGTTATGTCTTTGGTATGACGTCTACCCCAGGCCAGGACAGTGGTAAATCAAGTCCCATGACACATGCATTATTTATTAAAATATACAACATATTGAAGGAGCTCAGAATATGCCACTCCAAAATGTTCCACTTTGGCATATTGATTAATCTGAACTAAAAGCACTTGAAAAACAGAAAATACAAGGAAAACACTCTATCCTTCTTTTTCTTAAGAGCAGGAGATGAAATTCCCATATGAAAGATATCCTCCCCAGATCAAGGACAAGAAGTTGAGATCAAGAGAATTCTCTACAAGCAGTTATCATATGATCCTGAAATCCCACTCCTGAGCATATATTCAGATAAAACTATAATTTAAAAGGTACATGCATCCCAGTGTTCACTGCAGCACTATTTACAACAGCCAGGACATGGAAGCAACAGAAATGTCCATCAACACATGAATGGATAAAGAAGATGTGGTACATATATACAATGGACTCACTCAGCTGTAAAAAGGATGAAATAATGCCACTTGCATCAACATGGGTGGACCTAGAGATTATCATATTAAGTGAATTAAGTCAGACAGAGAAAGACAAGTATAATATGATATTGCTTATATGTGGAATCTAGAAAAATAATACAAATGAACTTATTTATAAAACATAAACAGACTCACAGACATAGAAAACAATCATATGGTTACCAAAGGGGAAAGGGTGGGGAGGGATAAGTTAGGAGTCTGGGATTAACATATACATACTACTATATACAAAATAGATAAACAAGGGCCTACTGTATAGCACAGGGAACTATACTAAATAGTTTGTAATAACCTGTAAGGGAAAAGAATCTGAAAAAGAACATATATATACATATACATATATGTATATATGTATATATATATATAACTGAATCACTGTGCTGTACATCTGAAACTAACACATTGTAAATCAACTATACTCTAATTTTAAAATTTAAAAATTAAAGGAGAATCCTCTACAAGCAGATCTTGTTAAAATAATTCTTATCTTCCTTAAGCCACCCTGCATAGTTCAATTACTTTTCCATAATTGCCTCTCCTTGTTCAAGCTCATATAAAGGCATGTAGTTTCACCATATCTTCAGATTGTCATTCATTACGAAGGCTCCCATGTTACATAAGACCCGTATTAACTAAATTTATATGCTTTTCTCCTGTTGATCTATCTTATGTTAGTTTAATTCTCAGGTCCAGCTGGGAACAAAACCTAAGAGGTAAAGGTAAAATTTTGCCTCCCCTACGATTTCCTGCATGTTTCTCTGGCCTATCCTACACATACTCTATGGTCTCTGGGAATCTTGGAGGGTAAAAGTCCACAAATGTGTGGGTTCCAACACCAGAGAAGACCATGCCTATAAGATGGGAGTTATGAACTGATCTTCACATACACCCTCCCACTTAACCCCAAAGTGTCATTTCCAGAAGATCCCTATGTTACAGTCACTAATGAATTAGACCAATGGGGATCTGGAACACTCTAGCCAAGAGGCACATCTGGCTGGAAGCATCCCCACTAGTGGCTGAGAAGTAGATGCCCTGATTGTGGATGGCAGACTCAGGACTTCTGAGATTATTACACTTAGCAGGCAAAGGGGGATTTACATAGAGATAGAGTAAAAGCTGATGGCAGCAATCTCTTCCTTGACAATTTCAGTGAGGATCAATGCCCTCTCATTACATAAATGCCCCTTTACCATGAAAGAGGTGGTGTGTTATACAGGAAAGATCACTGTACTTCTGAATGACATTGGGAAAACTGTCTTCTCTCTGCCCAAGCCACCTGACCTCCAACCCTAGGCAAACCTTTTTGTAAAGTATCTCTCCTTCAACCCATTAATTGATGGTGAATGTATTCATTATCTCAAGCTCAGTAACAAATTACCTCAAAACGTAACAGCTTAAAACAACGACAAATGTCATTTCACAGTTTCTGCAGGTCAGGGACGGAGTGCAGCTTAGCTGGGTGCCTTTGGCTCCAAGTTTCTCCTGAGGTTGCCGCCCCGGGGCAACCTGAATTCCCACTTCATGACCAAAGATAAGTCATCCAGCCATTGTCTTCTCTAGTTCCTTTCTCCACTGCAGAATTTACGTGTATTTGAACCCAATCCCCCTTTTCTCTGTTGTCTCAGAAAAAAAGGGATGAGAGTGAGAAAGAAATGTAATTTTGAGAGCACCTCCTATTAGTCAAGCTATGTTTTATATACACATCACATATAATTTACTAATATTTTAACATGTGCCATGCAATGGATTTGGCATTGAATTATCTCATTTAATCCCTGCACCATTTCATAGGTGGCCTGAGACTCAGAGAAGCTAAGAAATTGTCTCAAGCTGAGACAGCTGGCGGGGGATTGGGAACGTAGGTTCCTACCCATCACAGTTTCCTCATCTCCAAAACTGCTTCACATCTGCATTGTTTCTCCCGTCTCAACCTGTTTTATATGGGAGCTTCTGCCCTTCGTCACTTGTATTTTCCCATCTCTGGATGTATGGACTACAGACATGCTCTTAGGCAACAAGTTCAAGCCTCCTTTATTCTAAAAAAAAAATAGGAAGGAAAGAAAGAGCGAGGAAGGAAGGAAGGAAGGAAGGAAGGAAGGAAGGAAGGAAGGAAGGAAGGAAGGAAGGAAGGAAGGAAGGAAGAGGGCAAGAGGGAGGGAGGGGAAGAGAGAGAGAAAAGAAAAAGCAAAAAGATAAGGTCTCCCACTTTCAACCATGATCTTATCATATTTCCATTCCATCACTTCTGTTCCTGTCCCCAGATGTCCCAACAAAGAGCCTTTCCTCAGTGGCTCCCGGCTCTTGCCTGTCCTCCACCCATCCTCGCGGTCCCTCTCTAACCCTCTGTAAGGTGGACAATGAACGAGCAGAGCTTTGGCTCAGTCCTTCTCCTTTCCTGCTCACCCACACAGACCATCCTCAACTTAAGCCTGGTTTCTCAAAATGCTCCATTTTTGTGGGCTGCAATATTAACCATTCCAGCTTCTTCTTCTGTATTTCTCACCGGTCCTTCTTGATCCTAGTCATTCTCTTTCCACTGACCTTTAAAGTAATCCTCGGTATCAGTTTCCTCCAGCTGCTATCGTAATGTACCACAAACCGAGTGGTTGAAAATAGCGGACATTTATTTCTCTCACATTTCTGGAGGTTAGAAGTCTGGAATCAAGGTGTCAGCAGGGCCATGCTCCCTCTGAGATGCTTCAGGAAATCCTTCCTTGTCTTTTCCTAGCTTTGGGTGCATCCTTGAAGTTCCTTGGCTCACAGCTGCATCCCTCCAGCCTCTGCCTCTGTCATCACGTGGGCTTCTTTCTCCCTTTGCATGTCTGTGTCCCCATTTTCTTCTTCTTATGAAGACAGCAGTCACATTGGAATAAGAGCCCATCTCACTCCAGTATGACCTCTCCTTAACTAATTATAACTGCAATAAATTTATTTCCAAAGAAGGTCACATTCGGGGTCCTGGGGGTTAGGACTTCATCCTACATTTTGGAGGGGACACAATTCGACTCGTAACAGTCCTCTCTGAGATCCTGTGTTCTATCTTCCACTCTTGTCCTTGATTCACAGCTATAACCAGCACCACCACCAGAGTTGCCAGATGATACAATTTTCCCTAAATTTTGTTATTTTTCACTAATGTTCTCTGGGACTAAAATTAGCAGCTCCAAATGCCTGAAAGATATCCCCACCTGTATGTCCCATGGGCACAATAACCCAATATTTCTAAAGGCCAACGGCCAACATTAGGCATCTTTCACTCATAAGCTGTAACCACCAAACCACTATCCTTGCTCACCTCAACCCCTGCAGCAGCCCCCCACCTAATCCTGCTTCCTCTCTGCCTCTGCCTCCTCCTCCATGTCTCCTGGTAGCCAACACTAAACTCTTAAATGCAGAAAGCATAGCACTCCTTCACTCTACAAAACCCTGTGGCTTTCATCTGCCTTTAGGGGAAGAAACCAAGCTCTTTCAAGATTGTGCATGTTCTCCCACAGCTTCTGGTCCTGTCACATTCTGTGTATTTCATTTCCAGGGGTTCCATTCATCTGTTCCATACATGCATCCGCAGCACCTAGGATAGTGTTTGGCATATAGTAAGTGCTCAGCAGATGTGTTGTAAAAGGTAATTAACTCTTTATTGCCCTCATATTCATCACACAGACACTCCTTGAAGATGTCTCTTTCCCCATCCTAGCCATTTTGTGTGCAACATTTTGTCCATCAACAGTTCAGATGCAGCACAGGTAGACTTTTCTTGTGGTTTTACACCATCACTCCCATGGCTGGCAAGGCCAGTGCCCTCTCTAGATACTCAGTTCCCAGAAAACCATCTGCAAGGATCTCCTCCAACACCATCTCTCAGAAGCCAAGATGCCTTCCATCACAAGGATGTCTCTCTTTGACTCTGCATTGTGCTTTGTCTTCAAAACCCCAAACAGCATTTCATGCACCTCATCTTCCTTAAAATCCCTCTTTAGAGCTCTTCTCTAAACGTCAAGGGCTGGGCAGTTACTGAGTTTTGTTTTATCGGTGTATCTCAATTACATTAGATGCAGGACCAGGAATTTGTTGTTTTCTCTTTTAATTCCAATCAATCACTACCTGATATTATCATAAAACACAATAAAAATGAATTACTACAAAAACGAAACGTCTGTTGGATTCCGCAGCAGTGTCAGGTTGCTATGACAGCTCCCATGTGTTACATCTGTGGTCCAAATTTCCTTTGTGAATGGGTAACCAGCAGTTCACGAGTCAGCACCAGTGCACAGAGCACACTTAGAGAAGCCTTGATCGACCGTCTTCCTCCTTCTACTCACCTCTGTCCCCCACGCCTTCCCCTCAAAGACCCTGTTCTTCCACTGACATTGTTCCATTGTTCTTCCATCTGACACTGAATGTCAACTCAGGCAAAAAGAGTCCTGCAGTTTCCTGGCCCTCCAAGTCATCATTTGTGCTCCTGGATGTGAATATATCCAGGATCTCTGCTCCCCACATGTGTTCAAATCCAAATCTCTCTCCTCACCAAGTTTGCTCTTTCTCTCAAGCTATCAACTCTGTAAAGAGATTGTGATTATCCCCGCCATTGATGGGAAACCACAGCCTCATCGACACATTTCCCTTCCTTTTTTCCCAACACATCCATTTGGTGGTCAGGACCCAGGGATTCAAGTACTGCAGGCCAGGACCCAGGGATTCAAGTCCTGCAATGTTTTCTTGCGCCCTCCCTTTTCTGCCCCACCCCATAGACACACTCCTAGCTCAGGGCCATATTATCTCCCAACCAAATTATTATGGTTGCTTCTAAATTCGCCTTCGTGCTCCCTGCTTTCCTTATTCTCCAACTCGTTATGCAGAACGAGTCCAGAAAACAATTTCTAAACCAGACCTGTGATGATTATCCCACAGCTTCTCTAAAGCCTTTAGTACATCCCCAGAGTCTACAGCATAGAAGCCTGTGGTCCTCAGATGCACATCCAAGCCTTCCACAGCGGCTGAAGGTAGTGTCTTTCCTACAGGTCTCAGCCAGTCTCAGGTGAGACCTGTCTCTTCTTAGGTCTCAGCCAACCCCAAGAGTATTCAGGGAGTGCCAGAGAGGTAACACCCACAGGAAGAGCCCCTGACCAATGAGGGAGAGGAGTTGGTGGATCAATATCTCAGAGGACCCCCAGTGGTGGGATTAAGCCCACCATGGTAACCTGTTCCCTGCCAACTGGAGCCTGAGGCAAAAGAAATAGGTACACTCCTATATACAATTTTAAAGTAGTTTTAAACGGTTAATTGTTTTAATGAAAATATTATCACTGATGAGTTTGTTTCCATGAAAACCAGTAAAGTAAAATTATAATGAAATTTGAGTTTGATGTAAACTAGTATTTAAATTTAAAATAATGGTGTGAGTTTTTAATACACTTATTTGATTTTTCAATATCTTTTCAGTTATTTTCATGTTCTGAAGCAAATTCACCATTTAAAAAAATATACTTAGAATGTGTTTTTACATATTTTTTTTCCTTTTACCTCAGGCTCCAATATGGCTCAGCACAGCACTGTCAGATCCTGTCTTTATTTAAAATGTTGATAATTTTTATCACATTTTTGTGGTATTTTGATATTTTAAAAAGTATTTCATTAAAATATTATATATCCTGATTCCTGAGGGCTTGGCACCCCTTACGGTAAGTTCCCTACATACGAACAAGTTCCTTTCCAAGAGTTTGTTTGTAAGTCCAACAAAGTTAGCCTAGGTACCCTGCTAAACACAGTCATTATCGCTTGGTGCTTCTTAGCAGTACCAGCTACATCATTGCTGCTTTTACGCTTGCTTCCAGACATCCTGGGCTTGAAATAAAGATATGGTACTACTGTACTCTATAGAGTACTGTACAGTAAAGTACACAAAAGCTAAATCAACTGTAGAGGATGTATGCATGTAACAATGTATATCAGACACGTGAACTAACTTACATGATTGGACATGTGAACGCACGTTTGCATCTTTGAAAGTTCACATCTTGAAGGTTTGTAAGTAGGGGACTTACTGTACTTTCTGCATCGAGGTCAGTGCCTCCCTTATTCCACCCTATCCTGGCCCTGGTGGGATCTGCTCACTCTTTCCCTCATCTCTCCCTTTATTGGCTTTCCTCCCTTCCCTGCCTCACTTTGCACCCCCTCACCCTACTTCCTGGGATTCCTTCCCCCAAAGAATAAAGTCTTTATTTTAGGATCTGCTCTTGGAGGTATCCAAATTAAGATACCCTTTGTGGTCTAGTAACACTCGACTGTCACAGAAACACTCACACCACTGTCTTTTGAACCTACACTCGGCCCATTCAGGGTGCTTTCTACTCCTACCTTGATTAACTGTAATAAAATATGGGGAAGCCCTTGTTCAGAAAGCTCTAAATAATCATGGACAATCTTTATTAACTTCTTGTTTGTCTAGGAAACTCCCTCTCCCTAGAATTCCTTGCGTCTATGTTTACCAGTTAAAAAAATGAGTCACGCCACCACCCCCACGAAGTCACTGTTCCCACATTTCCTCGCTCAAATTTATCCCCTTTCTCTCTGTCCCCATAGCTTAGTGATCATCTATATGAGAGCCCCTATCCCAGGCAATTTATATCCTGGGTATTTTAATACTCTTTATCTCTTCCACTAGACCATCAGACTGAAAAAATGGGGAAAACCACTGCATCCTATCTTGCAGTGACCCATTGCATGTTAAATGTCTGGTGAAATGAATTAAATGAAGAATTCAATAAACTCAGAACCAAATGCATTCAACAACAGGACCTTCACTTGGGTGAACAGAGCAGGTGGTGATACACACAAATATATTCAAAGCAGAGCTATCAGGGAACACAACGTACCAGATTAGTTGGCTTGACTTGTGTCCGGGTGGTAGGTTCAGAAACATACGCACCCAGCAAGCTGGAGGTAGATTTAGCAAAAAAAGGATACACAGAAACTCCTGGCCTCACCCAACAACTAAAGTTTCTATCTTTACTGTTACCAAACTCTCTGATGCTGATGCTTGCCTTCTCATGCATTAGGTGCCAAATACTCCTGATGGGTGTCCTCAATCAGGTCAGAATTGGGGCATGAGAAAAAATAGCTGGCATCTGCTCTGATCCTGATGGTATGGTTGATTTAAGCCTGGGCAAGCTCTTCTCAAAACCACCTGGCAGCAAATCTGAACACACCCACATATGCCATTCAGTTGGCATTTTATAGAACTTCCATAAATCTCTAGGTTCTCCAAATTGCTCTATGGACAGCTGAATTTTCCTTAGCCATGATTAAACTGCTCGTGTCACCATCCCCACCTTACCAACAATCCAGGTGGTGCAGGAGCCAGACAAAATAACACCCTGTATTTCTACCTCACATGCTTTCTCCACCACCTAAGTCATAACAAGTTGTTCACCACAGCATTATTTATCATAGTGGAGAACTGAGAAAAAAAACCTAAATCACAGAGTAATGATTAAGCAAATTATTCCCTTTTCACAGGACTATATATAGAAAAAAAAATTACACTAATAGTAATATATTAATAATATTACTAGTTGTAATAATTTAGATACAAACATGGATTTTTTTTCTGCCTTCCATTCATAATCCATTTTAATGCATTATGGATATGTATTCCTTTAATAAATATATGAAATAATGATATGTGGTACACATTTTAGAAAATTAACTGCATGAACAACCTAAATTAGAGAAAACTCATAAAAGAAGAGCACTTGGGAGAGAGAAGTTCTAATCTGATTCTTTGCCTTGACAAAGACTGACAAATTCTCAATGTGAGTGATGGTGGTATGTGTTTGTGTGTGTTTATGTGTGTGTTTAACATCTAGTTGTAATGCTCATACATGTTTAACAACTGGCTCTAATAAATACCTCAATCTGTAGCATTTGCTGATTTCCATGATGTAAATATTCTCACTGTAGCCAAGGGTTAGGCAGAAATGCACACATTGATCTCACAAGGCTGTAAGAGCAGAGCCAGCCCAAGGCACCTTTGGACTTCATTTCCCATTGAGAGCATCCCTGAGCTAACCACCTAAAAGTGGCTCCAGGAAAATAACCATCGTGGTCAACTCAAAGCTCCTCTCCAAAGTTCATAGCTCCCTGACAAGACAAACTCATTGAGATACAAGATAGAAGGAGAAGATGCACATTGCCTCTGTCCATCTGTCCACTCCCCTTGAGTCCCTCTCTTTCTCCTGAACCACTGGAGCCTTGGAGGGCTCTAAAACCTAAGCATCAGATAGGAAACTCAGTGTGGGCTTTTTTAGCGGAAATGGCCAAGTTATGAAAAATGTTAAATGTGAAAAACACATGTGAAGAAGAGCAGAAAGCATACTTTGGGATTTGTAAGTAAACATGAGAAAACCAAAATATCAAATGAAAAATTGATCAAGGAATTGCAGGGCTAGTAGGGGCCTCGGTGAATATTTAACTGTTCATTTTATAGAAAACAAAACTGAGGCTCAGAGAGTTTGAGTGATTCAAAGTCAGATTTCAAATTAGTGTATCCTGATTCCAAATAAATTGCTTTTGCCATTAATTTGGCATCATACAAAAATTCATGTGAGCTCACATTTTAGATGGTTATAATGATATATTTCAAGACAACAAAGACTCTAAGATTTTTTTTATATTTTTCCCAGTGAGTTTAAGTAAGAAGTAAAGTTTTTTTTTTAATATCTTCAATAAGTTTATATTCTAAGCAGAAACTTTTCCCACACCTAACAGGAAGGTATTGGTATTCATTGTAAGTGAAACTCTCTCTGATACTTTTCTGTTCCCTGTTCTGGTAGAAGGTAGGCTGCCCCCATTCACCTCCTTCCATTTCATCAAAGTGAGTGTGTCCCACGTACACACTGCAAGGAAACCACATCTTTGACTTCACTGCAGATGTTAGTCTTTGTGGAATGAAATCTGGAAATGACTTCCTTGGGAGAGCTGGCAGCTTGCTTTCGCTGTTACTGCCAGTGGGCTGCATCTTGTCACAAGTGCCTACATTTCTGAGTAAAAACCTGAGCCCTCTGAAACCTCATAAAACTATCCAGTTAAACATAAAACAGTGGAAAGCCAAATTCATATCCGTGTTTATATTCTCACCATCACATTTGTTAATTTTATGAGCCTGTCCTTGGGGTGTGCAAATCAAGCCACGCATGTCAGACACATTAGGAAGGTTTCTTGATTTGGCCATATAACTCCAGTTAGAATTTCATCTGAGCATTCCTCATCACTAACATGCAAATATATGTTAATATTCTGTGTCACTGGCCGGAATACAGATTCAGTCTCAGGATGAAAAGTAGAAACATAGTACAATATAAGCAGTTTAAAAGAAAGTAACTGGTTTGGCAATTAAGGCATCGACATAATCCATTGTTTATGGACCATAAATTTAGCAAAATCCTAAAAAGCATAATTCCCCAGCTGATATATTGAATCAGTAAGCTTGCAATACTTATTTAAGTTTCTTCTGGGTTGTATTGGAGGGGGATTAGAAGGTATTCAATGGGCAGAGAATAATATTTGGGGGAAAGTAGGAGATCATTACTCCGAAAGCTCTAACTTCTGAGATTGATGTTTTTCCTGCAATGAGAGTGTGAAATTGTAGAGAATCCATTCAGGTACCAAACCACATTCACATGATGATTTAGGGAATTTGGACTTCAGTATCACACTTAATAGAGTTATTTAAAATGGCTTTAAAGTAATCTATCTATCTATCTATCTATCTATCTATCTATCTATCTATCTATCTATCTATCTATCATCTATCATCTATCTATCACCAATTATTTATCTATCTATCTATCTATCTATCTATCTATCTATCTATCTATCTATCTATCTATCTATCATCTATTTATTTGCTTATTTGCTTACTTCCAGAACTGGAAGTTAACTTGGGGAGAAACATCTGTCCACTTGCTATGCAGAGCGTGATTTCAGACTTCACAGCATCAGCATCACCTTGGAGACACTAGAACTGCAGGATCTCAGATCGCAACCCAGACCTACTAAATCAGTCTGAATTTTACCAACATCCCAGGGGATTCAAATGCTCATTAAAGTTCAAGAAACATTGGTCTCAGTCCCTTCACACCTGGAGCAACTGAAGAATTTTTCCAAGTTCTCATAGCTAGTTAATTGATGATCAAAACCCATGCCCATCCTTCTCTCCACCCCCTTGTCATTTCTGTTTGCACGAAATATCTTTTTCCATCCCCTCACTTTCAATCTATGTGTGTCCTCTGCCCTAAGGTGGGTCTCTTGTAGGCAACATATTGTAGGCTCTTTGTTTTTTTATCCATTCTGCCACGCTACATCTTTCCATTGGAGGGATGGACTGGGACTTTGGCCTTGGTAGATACAAACTATTACATTTAGAATGGATAAACAACAAGGTCCTAATGTATAGCACTGGAAACTATATTCAATATCCTACGATAAACCATAATGGAAAAGAATATTAGAAAAGAATATATATATAACTGAGTCACTTTGCTGTACAGCAGAGACTGGCACAACACTGTAAATCAACTATACTTCAAAAAAAACCCAGAAAACTTCGACCCAGAGTTCTTGAATTCCAGAATTCCAGAACTACATCTTTCCCCTGCTTTCCACTCTTCCCTTGATGCATTTTTAGGCAAAAAATGGACAACTCTTTCTCCATAACCACTTACTACTAATCCAGTTGCTATCAATGCCCATTATTAATGCCAGGTTTGGCTGGATCTATTCTCTGCAATGATTTAAGTTTTGACATCTTTTATGTTAATATAGTCCCAACTTTGACACGGGTGCAATGGTTGGCGAAGTCAAGAGGAATGTATTTGTATCTGTTGGCAAAGATGAATCTACTCAGGAGACCTGGACAACGGTCTTTGGAGTATTTGTCAGTTTACTAGCAAATTAGAGAAGATTAATTCCCCCCACCTCATTCCAATCAGGAAAAAGCAGAAGTAGGCCTTGAAATAGCTTGTTTTCCTAGAACCAACAAAGTAAACGGAACTTTACTTCAAAAAGATGGCTAAGTACAAATCAACAGAGGAAAAAAGTTTCAACTGACAACTCTTTACAGATGGGAGACTCACAGCTGGTGAGAATGACCTGGAAGCAGATCATAGGAAAGATAGTTTATTTTCTATCACCCTAAGAGGAATGAACTGGAGAATATGGCTTATTTTTTCCAGTCTCCTCCAGTTATATCAATGAAAAACAACAGCCATTACATAGCAGGAAAGGGGGGAGGAGGGGGGAGCCAGCACCAAAGCAGTGTCATTGCAAAGAGACAAAGACCCACTTAGCGTTTTAGTTGAAAGTTTGAAAACTGGCACAATAGATTTGCCGTGGACTGTTATTGCATAGATTTCTCCAGATTCCCATTTTTTTACGAAGATGCTTTTACATTATTAAAGTTAAAAGTGAATGTGAGAAGTCACTGTCATTTGACAGTAAAGGAAATTAGGTTCAGAACAGTCTGAAGGTCAAAGACAAGGTGTGTGTGAGGAACCTATGAATCTGACTCTCCATCCAGCACCCTGACTTGGCATAATACCCACACTGACTGCCTGGATTTCAAGCTGGATTTTGCAAATGGAAATAATCTTATTTCTTGTTTAACAATTCCATAAGAGACTATTTCATAAAAACAGAAAAAAAAATGTTAAGATCTTGGGGAAATAACAAAAGCATGTGGGTTAGCTTTGGAGGAATCTATTCTCCAGAATTTAAAATGTTGACATCCTTTTATGCTAATAACATCCAGACTTAGAGATCTGATTCAAAAGGGATGAAGGTCGAGAGAAGTCTGCTTGCATCAGTTGTCCATGAATAATGCATTCAGGAGGACTGGAAAGGGGTCCTTGAAGTCTTTGGGGCTTAATTAATATCTCAGTAGTACATGTGACTTTTGGTAGTGCTCCTACTTCTGTTTCCTAACTTTAGGAAATGAGAATTTGGCCTCAAAGCTACAGACAACTGTGAAATTGAATGCTCTATTGGAGCATTTAAAATAGCACATTTGGCCCTTTGGAGGTAACTAAATGGGTTTCACTTCTACAGATTTATAGAACTTGCTCTTTTGCCCAAATTTCCACCTCTTCCAGCTTACTCATTCCCAGGACTTTTGAATCATGCCCTTCATTACACACATTCCCGACAGTCTGTAAGGTAAGCTGGGATTGACTTCACACAAGACTAGCAAAGCTTATTTCCGTTCACATGCTAGAATTTTTATACATCTCTTTTCCTTCCCTATCAATACACTGAAAAGAACAAATTGCTGATACTCTAGTCTTGTGCCACTAGAAATGAAGATATGGTCAAGGAGTGACTTTTAACCTTGGTTGCACATTTGAAAGTCTGGGCAGCTTCAACTAATCCCTATGTCAGACTGTTTTCCAGTCCAGTTTCAATAGAACCGGCTAGGTAAGACACAGGCATTGGTATTATTTAAGCAACTCATCAGGTGGGTCCAATGTCTAGCTAAGGTTGAGAACAACTGGTTTAAAACAGTTCCTCTCAGACTTTGGTACGTGTCAGTATCACCCAGGGGCTTGTTAAAACACAGACTCCTGGGCCCAACGGCCCAACCACTGGCTAGAAGACGACTGCCTCAGTGTTACTCAGGCTGTGGCCCACAGCCAGCACGACAGCATCACCCAAGAGCTTATTAGAAATGCAGATTCTCAGGTCTTACCCAAGACCCAATCATGGGAGTCAAAGCTCCTGAATCTTCAAGACTACTAGCTCTCCAAGTGCTATTGATGTTCACTAGAGTTTGAATAACAACCCTCTAACAATGAATACAGCTGAAAATATCTCACTAATAATATTTCAAACTATTCTAATAGTCTAATCACTCTTTAACTGCCTGATTTATCTTTTGATTCTGCAACACCCTGACAACTGTAGAAGCCCTGGTCAAATTCATTCGTTTTGTTTGTTTGTTTGTTTCTTCAAGTATAGTTGATTTACAATGTTAGTTTCAGGCATACAGCAAAGTGATTCAGCTATTTATATATATATATATATATATATATATATATATATATTCTTTTTCAGATTCTTTTGCCTGACAGGCTATTACAAAGTATTGAGTATAATTCCCTGTACTATACAGTAGGTCCTTGTTGGTTGTCTATTTTATATATATTAGTGTGTATCTGTTAAAACCAAACTCCTAATTTATCCATTTTTTATTCCTCATCTCACCTTATCTCCCCAGATGAACCTTCCTGATTCTCTCACAGACAGTACCTGTAAATGCTGAGGTCACCTCAGAAGAAGAGAACCCCTTAGGGATAAGCCAAGTCTCTGAAAATTAGCACAGTGGTATGTCTGCCAAGGACCCAGATTCTCATTTTTTATCAAGGCTGGAAGAGGGGAGTATGATTTGAAAGCAAAGCCCATGACATCTTAGGGGGAAAGTGTCCAGGACAAAAATGTACGTGGGAGCCTGGCATATCTTGCTCCACCTTCAATCAGGCACGACGTTCAATCAGGCTTCTAGCTGCTTCATGAGGCCCAGACAGTGCTCCAGACACACAGCATACAGGTGAAAGAGCTTCTACATTGACCTGTTTCCAACCCATCTTCCTCCAGCACATTTCCCTGGATTTATACCCAGGGCTCCACTGTTTCCCTTCCCTAAACCCTCCCTTATTATTTGCCAGGTCCTCTGAGGTACCTCAGTCCCTACGGGTTTTTTTTTTTCTGTTCAGCCATTGTCTTCCTCAGGTGAACACTGTCCCAGAGCTGAACCAGAATGTCAAAGTCACCAACAATTACAGGGTTACCTTTCAGTACCATCATTGGCCTTCAGCAGTGTTATAATGAGACTATGAACTAGCCCCTTCTAACCAGAGAAACTCCCCGCCCCCCCGCCAAAAAAAAAAAAAAAAAATAGCTTGGATGCCCTGATGGTTGATACACAAATCACGACTTCCTGGCCTCTATCCATTTTGAGCTCAGGGACAAAAACTGTGACTATCACTTAGGAGCACAAGTCACTTTTTTTCTTCCCTAATTAAAATGCTACCTCACGTCACAGTACGAGGTAAAAACAATCACTAGTGTTTCAGACACTTGATAGACATCAGGGAAACTCACTTGAAAATTAACCTAAATATTTTCACTTTGAGATTTTGAGTGGCAGGACCAGAAATTTGCCTTTCTCTAACAAAAGGAAGAAACATAAATCTAAGAACAGTGGGGTGAATCTGACCTATGTTGAAAATCCCCATAGGGAGCAGCAAGCTTCTTATGCTGGTTGTGGGTTGTGTATAATATTTTATCATTTCCCACGCATTTTGGCTTATAGAAGTGCAAGTGGAACAGAATGCCTGAGATCAGGAAAAACATGCAGATTCAATAATTGCATAAAAGCCTTAAACAATTGCTAGTCTCTGGGTCGGGTTGTCCTCTTTGTTATGAGCTTTAATATAACCACCTGCCCCCTTAAAATCATATTTGAAAAACTGGGCTCACTTTGCACATTGATGTACGTCCTCCTTAGGAAGGTGCTTTGTAACCGGGAAGCTGCATGCTAATGCAGGGGTTGCTATGGTAAGCAATCTTTTCTATTGAGCAGGAGAATAAACAGTTACATGAATTCCTAAATCAATAGCTGGGACTGAACAGGATTCAACCAGGTATTTTAGCCCCTAAATATAGGTTTGGAGCTAGCAGAGGGTGTCTTCTCTGTAAATTCCTAATATAATTATAGGTGCTTCAGGAAATCTTGTGTTTTCCTCTTGCAGCTGATTGTTGATATTTTTTTTCAAAGTTTTGCATCACCCTCTAACATTTGTTTAAAAATTTTTTTTTTCTTTCAGCCAGATAAAGG
Source organism: Kogia breviceps (assembly GCF_026419965.1). Lineage (NCBI taxonomy): Eukaryota > Metazoa > Chordata > Mammalia > Artiodactyla > Physeteridae > Kogia > Kogia breviceps. Next base: position 36,914,612 of record NC_081323.1, read on the forward strand.
CAGCTGAGAAAAAACTGCTGATTTTCATAGCTAAGAAAAGGCTCTTGCAGAATTAGGCCCTAATTAATGAATGTTTAATGAGCTAGAAGTGTTTAATGAACATTAACTAATAACAGTACAACAGGTATGCACTTTTTAAGAAAAGAACACAATCTAAACAAGAAGCTTTGTTCTATTTTTTTGAGAAACAATTATCCATATGCTGCTGGGTATTCTCCACTCACCCTTTGGCCCTCTTTCGCTTGAGGGCAAGAGGAACTTACCTGCATGGACCAATCTACAGTCTCCTTGTCCTCTCTCCCCAGCTTCCAATTGGATTCATCCAATGGGTGATACCAGTGGGGGATGGGAGGAGGATGGGAAAGTAGGGTTTGGCTCCCTCCTGCCAAGTTGCTGCAGGTTGGCTGAGATTCGCCACCTATAGTCACAGCTCCTGGGTGCTGGTCGCTGTTTTCTCCCTTATTCCATTCCCGCCTTGGAGTGATAAAGAGCTCCTCACTATTGCTAGCCCCAGGGGCTTCACAATTAGTTGTTGGTTCCCCTTCATCCTGCACACAGTTTTGTAAACATATTTTTTTAACTCTCCTCAAATTCCCCATCTGAGTGGCATGTGATTCCTTCTGGGGCCTTGACCCCTACTCCTAGGGAGTCAATTTTTCATTAGGATAAGAAAATAAACAGATTAAAAAGCATAACTAAATTTTTATTTAAGTATACTTTTTAAGCATATCTTTTACGATATAACTCTGCATTGGGCAATTTCAGGGCCAAATCATCCACCTCTCTGACATAATTGGTAAGGTCAAAAATACTCTGTCATATTCTTATGAATCACTTTGATCCATAATTTGTACCTTATTTGCATCCTGTTTCCTGTATGTTTTCCATGTCTTCACCAAAGTGAAAACTCTGTGAAGGAGGCTTTCCAGACAGCTGTTGTACTCACCAAGGGGCAAGGGACATAGGGAAGAGCAGAAAAATTCAACCTGCTATGAAGGAGGATGCTGTGATGAAGTTTTCCCCTGTGCACTTTGTCTTTTACTCCCATTGGTCACTTCCATCTGAAAGGTAGGCCCTTTGGGGGGAGGCCACCCACTCCATATTTTTTCTCTCTATTCTAGAGTCTCTTGAATAAATTTATCGGTCATGACTGACAAGCAGACACTGAGCAAAAAACTCTCTTTGACCATCACAGTGGGCAGGTGCTTTACCTCAGAGCCATAAGGAATGGTAAAGTATGCATTTTAAATAGACGTAGGGGTGTCTTTTTCTTTTCCCCATGGGCATGTCCTCCTTCAAATCTTAAGGCTCTGCCACCCCCCACAGAGAGGCATCCATGTAAGAAGCATCAGGAGAGAGGCAGGGGCCCCTCTTGCCCTGACAGAGCAATCATCTCATTAGCACAGCCCTTGAACAGGCCTCTCCCTCTCTGTGGGACTCTACATGATAAATGACTCTGTCATTCGGACTCATTCGGCACACTCTAATTTTCAGAAACACCATCCCTCCCAGGAGAATACCGGGTGATGGTGTATTAGGACATTTTCCCTGTGTGTGACGGTGTTGGTGGCAAGAACCCGCATCTCTTACCAATTTATGAGTAATATTGGATATAGCCCCAGGGAGATAAGAAGCTAGTCCGGCTTTCAAAACTGCCTAATTCACAACAAAAGAACAGCTTAGGCCCAGAAGGATATAGGCTTGTTAAGTTTTAAGCGGAAAATCACAAGGTTATAAATGAAATGTAGCCACATGTTCCTATGACTAAGTCTACCCTCCTATCAAACTCTTGAAATAGAAGCTGAAAGTGCCCACTATGAACATATATAAATTCTATGACCCACGATGCAGGTTTTACATTTGCCCATATATTTACCTTTACTAAAAAACTTCATATTTTCATATAGCTTTGAGTTACTATCTACTGTCCTTTTGTTTCAACTTGAAAGACTCTCTTTAGCATTTCTTGTAGAGCAAGTCTACAGCAACAGACTGCCTTTGCTTTTTTAAAAAAATCTGAGAATGTCTTATTTCTCATTCTCTACTTCTGAAGGATAGTTTTACTAGAGGTAAATGGTTTTACTGGGTATTGACAGGTTTTTGTTTTTTTTTTTCATCTAGAACTTCAAATATATCTCCACTGCCTTATGGCCTGCAGAGTTTCCACTGAGAAGTCAGATGTTATTCTTACTGAGGATCCCTTGTATGTGAGGATCCCTTGCTGCTTTCAAGACTTTAACTTTTTGTTCCAACAGTTTGATTATAATGTGTCTTTGTGCATATCTCTTTGCTCAGGAATCACTGAACTTCTTGGATGTATAGGTTCATGTATTTTATCAAATTTAGGCAGTTTGAGGCTGTTATTGGTTCAAATATTTTTTCTACCCTTTTCTCCTTTTGGAAATTGTATAATATTTATGTTGGTATGCTTAGGCTCTGATCATTTTTCTTCAATCTTTTTTTCTCTCTTCTCCTCAGGCTGAGTAATTTAAATTGCCCTATTTTTGTATTCACTGATTCTTTTGTCTACCCATTAGAATCTCTGGTTTAACTTCTGTAGTGAGTTTTTCATTTCATTTCAAATCCAGAATTTCTATTTGGTTCCATTTTTTATTTCTAACTTCTATCCCCTACTTGCTCATGCACTATTCTCCTGGTTGCCTTCCGTTCTTTGTGCATAATTTCTTTCAGCTCTTTGAGCATATTTGTTTTAAATATGATGTTTAAATAGACTGTTTTAGTCTATTTAAAGTCTTTGTCTAGTAAGTCCAATGTCTGGGCTTCTTGAATGGTTGCTATCAATTAATTTTTCCCTGAGAATAAGCCATATTTTCGTGTGTGTGTGTGTGTGTGTGTGTGTGTGTGTGTGTGTGCGCTTTGTAGTTTTTTGTTGAAAACTAGACATGTTGAATATGGTAGTATGGTAACTCTAGAAATCAGACTCCCTCCCCTGGGATTACTGTTGTTTCTTTTTTTTTTGCAGTATGTGGGCCTCTCACTGATGTGGCCTCTCCCGTTGCAGAGCACAGGCTCTGGAAGCGCAGGCTCAGCGGCCATGGCTCACGGGCCCAGCCGCTCCGTGGCATGTGGGATCTTCCCGGACCGGGACACGAACCCGTGTCCCCTGCATCAGCCAGCGGACTCTCAACCACTGCACCACCAGGGAAGCCCCCATGCTGTTTCTTATTGAGGGCTACAGTTGTATGTTTGTTTAGTAACTTTTCCATATTATTCCTGCAAAGATTCTATTTCCTGTCTGTGTGGACACTGAAGTATTTGTTCATTATATCATGATCAGCCAGTAACCTGACAAAATTTCCTCGAGTGCCTAAATCCAATAAGAGAAACAGAGAGAGAGAGTAGGTGTTCTGCCTTTCATAGTTTCTTCTATAGATGCTGCCTGGAAAGCCACTTTAGCCAAATGAGTTTTAAACAATGGATAGCATCTCTGCTGGTCCTAATGACCCACCAGGCAGATAAAAACACACAACTTCAATTTTTAGAGAACAAGGTCCTTATTCCACATTCTGGCACAAACAAGCTATACCAGGATCTCAGGCTGGAGAACTCATGGTTGCTTGCCACAAGGCTAGGAGATGGAAGAGGGTAATAACTGCAAAACCCTAAAATCCACTGAAATTTATCAGCCTCTTTCTTCAAGAACTCCCTTAGATACTATATGACTAGATACTAGAATTCCAAAATACTTCATTCTAATAGTTCTTGCCAGCTCAACAATTGTTGTGATGTAGGGACCAATTCCTGAAGCTTTCTACTCTGCCATCTTTTGTGATGTCATTCAACATATTTTAATATTTGGTAAACCGAATTCCTTATGTGTCTTCTATTGTCAGATTCTTTTTCTAGCTGCTTTTGCATATTTATTTTTCCAGGCAAACATTAGAATAGTTTTTGTCACTCTTAAAAAGAAAGAAAAACAAAATCATTCTTGTTTTTCTTTGTAAACTGAATTCAATGTATTGGTTAATTTTAGGAAAATTGACTTATTTCCAGTATTATAGCTATATCTATATAAGATATAGTTCTCCATTTATTCCAGTCTTTTTCTAAATCATATAGATGTTAATATTTTCATATAATGCCTGTCCATTTATTGTGATATTTTTCTTTATTTTATATTTGTGAAATAGTATAAGTATTTAAAATATTACTATTGTAAATGCAATAATTTTCTGTATTACAACTTCTAAAGTATAATTATTATACAAGAAAACTATATTTGATTGTTTATTTTGTGATTGGCCACACTACTGAATTCTTCCATTAATACTAATTGTCATTTTTCTTAGCATTTCTTGAATGTATAACCACATAATTTGCAAATAATAATTATTATTTTCTTCCTACTTCCAGTATTTATATTGCTTATATTTTCAGAACAATTCTAAAGAATAGTGATGATTGCAATTGTTCTTCTTTTGTTCCTAGTTTAAATGGGAAAGTGCCTAGTGTTTCAATATTAATCATGATGCTGGCTATTATTGTGTACTATAAATACATATATAAACTTAGTTATATATACACATATAAGTATGTGGAAATTACATTTTAATTAAATATTATTCTATTATTATTATTAAAACTACTAGGTGCCTTAGATATAATGTGAATTATATACATTTTTAAGATGTATTGAGATAACTGTAACCTTCATAATTTTTAACAGATTTATTCATATAGTAAATCTGTTAGTAGATTTCTGGAAATTTGGTTGTTCTTCATTTTTAGCATTAACCTCACTTGATCACTGTAATTGATAATATTTCCTAATACAGTTCATAATTTTATTGAGTATAATTTAACTTGATCAGTCTTTTTTTTCCTCTTTGATTTTGTCATGATTTGTTTAACTAAGTTCACTGGAAAACTTGTATTCCCTTTCTTTATTTTAAAATTGTATAAAATGCAGACAGTTATAGATATTTTTTTTGTTTAAACATAGTAATGATAAAAACATATATTGTTTTCCTTTTGTGTAGGTAGATGTTTAAGTCTTTACTGCATTTTCTACATGATTATTGTATTATTTAGACTTTAAATTTGGTAACTTAAAATTTCTTAGAAAATCATCCATTTCAATTGTTTTCAAATTTATTAGCATAAAGCTATGTAAATACTCTCATAATTTTCTAAAGTGCCTCTTACAAGTCAATATCTGCCTTTAGACATGATTTATCTGGTACATTTATTTTGTGGCTATATATATGTGTGTACATATACAAACATTATAAACATATATATATTTATATATTATACAAATATATACTATCATTATGTATGTTTCATTCACCTCTCAAAAAATACCTTTCATTACATTTCTGTTTTATAGTTATTTATTACTATTTTTAATCTATTAAAAAATATAAGGTAATGAGTTCTCAGATATGTCACCAAAAGCACAATCTATTAAAAAACCAATAACTTAAACTTTATTAAAAATTTAATGCCGTGAAGCAGCTGAGCCTGTGAGCCTTGGCCACTGGGCCTGTGTGTCCGGAGCCTGTGCTCCGCAACAGAAGAGGCCACGGCAGTGAGAGGCCCGCGTACCACAAAAAAATCAAAAAAACAAAAAACAAATTTAAAATTTTGCTTTGCAAAATACCCTGTTAAGATGATAAAAGACAAATCATAAACTGGGAGAAATTATTTGACAAAGGTTTGGATACAGAATATATTAAGAATTTTGTAAACTAAATAATAAGAGAACAAACAATGCAATTAGAAAATGGACAAAATCTTGCACATTTTGTGAAAGAGAATATAAGGATGACAAATGTTCATATATTAATATGTTCAACATCACTGGCATTAGTGAAATGCAAATTTAGGCTATAATAAGATGTAACTATACACCTATTAGAAGGACTAAAATTTTTTAAAATAGTGTTAATTTCCAGTGCTAGTAACGATGTGAAACAATTGATCTCTCATACATTGTTAGTGGAGATATAAAATAGTACCACCACTCTGGAAAACAGTTTCACAGTTTCTTGTAAAGTTAAATATAACAATCATCATTTGACCCAACAATCATATTCCTGGATATTTATCCTAAAATCATGAAAATGTATGTTTACACAAAATCTGTGCGTGAATGTTCATAGCAGTTTTATTTGTAATTGCCCAAAATTGGAGATAACCCAACTGTCCTTTATGAACAAACAGAGGTTCATGCATACAGTGGAATACTTCTCAGTAATAAATGGGAATGAACTACTGATGTATGAAACAACTTGAATGGATCTCAATGATATTATACTGAGAAGCTAATCTCAAAGGATAATATGCTGCATAAATATGAATATATATATATATATATATATATATATAAATATTACACACATACACTCTTAAAGTAACCAAATTATAGTCATGGAGATTATATCAGTGCTTGGTAGGGGGTAACATCTCTCTGAAGAAGAATACTTAGGGAATCCCAAAGTCAACAAGGAAGAAAAAAAAAAAGGCATGCTGGAGGAATTTAAGGCCTTTTGTACCTATCACTAGGGTAAACATTAAACATAGTCCAATTTTTAGCGAGGTTAACCTAAAACCTCACACTAAAGTCTACTTACTTTAATTCCTTGTATCTAAGTTCCTTTCACATGTGCATCTTTCAACAAAAATATTAAAAGGCATGCCAATAGGCAGATGTGAAGGTTGTTTGTTGTATAGCATTTTATAGTAACAAGCTGACTAATAAAGAAATCATCATCTATAAATGTTATCTAAATTATTCTGTGTCTTGTTTATGGCATGTGAAGACATTTATGGCCTGAGGTTGAAATCCCAGAGGCCCAGGCAACAAGCTCCATAATTCATCACCGAGTCTGGGCTGAGGCCTCACCTCCCAGAGCTGCTCCCAGCCAATTATGGCTCATGCTAAGGTGGGTCTTTCTGGGAGACACAGGACTCCTCCTCTGATGACTGACTGGCTCAGAAATGCCCAGAAAGCCTTGCTAGAACTCAGACTGTAAAGTGATCTAGGAAGTTTTCATCCCACTTTTATTCACTCTCACTTTCTCTCCTGGTCAGATGTGCATTGTTGTCTGACAGCTCTCCCAGATATTCCCAGCTCCCTCCTTATTTTTTCTCACAGCTGTTCCCCCCCTAAAAAAATCCTTTGTGTTTAAAGCTTTCTTGCCATCTGTTTCTCAGAGGACCTGGACTAATAGTCTCTTATCCCCTCACTACTCCAGACTGATGAACAGTGTTCCCTGGTGGGCATTTTTAAATCACAGATATTCATAGATAGAAACTGTCCGTATTTTTAGATTTATTTTCTCCAGGAACACAGAGCAATTTAGGGAACTTCCTCAAATATACACTCAGGGTTAGTGTTTGAATCTCTTGAGTTTCAAGATAGGATGTCTTTTTAGAAAGCAGTGCCATATCCTTTACTGTAAACTGGCATCATAATAAAAAGAAAAGGCTAGACTTAAGATAGGTAGAGCCTGTCCACAAGATTCTGTATGATAGCCACACATTTCATGGATACTTAAACAAAGGCAGCAAGATGAGCTTTCATTTTTCAAATTTAATTATGAATCTTAAACACACTGAGGTTTTGTAGACACATGGCCTCTGAATTAGCTCATGAAGTGATTGGGTTAATAGGACACAGTTGGATCTTTGCAATTATATAGCTATGACCTTGGTTTTATTTCTCTAAGGTCTGAGGAATTTGGAGGCTAGGAACAGATTTTAAATAGATTAAGTAGGGTGTGTATGTGTTTGTGTGTGTGTGTTGTGTGTTTATGTAAAGTAGGCCAGTGTGTGTATGTTGTGTGTATATGTAAACTAGGCCAGTTATGTTTTCTTAACTGTCACAACAGGATGTACATGTAGTTCAATAATTGCCTCTTTTGTGTATTCAGTTTTGAACACTGCACCCCAGCTAAAATCCACAAAGGAGATGGAACTATAATTTCCTTGAAGCTATTAAATTCTTATGGAAAATTACTGATGCACTGAAGCCAGTTTTCAATTTGAGACTCACCAGGAGTTTGGTATTCTTAAGAGAAGTTAAGATCCTTTTTAGTATCATATGTCCAAAAACACCCTTGAGGAAACTGCTCTTTGACACTGGTCTTGGCAACAAATTTTTAAATATGATACCAAAAGCACATGAAACAAAGGCAAAAGTAAACAAGTGAGACTACATAAAACTAAAAAGTTCCTGCACAGCTAAGGAAACAATCAACAAAATGAAAAGGCAACCTACAGAATGGACAAAATATTTGCAAACCATATATAGAATAAGGGGTTAACTACCAAAATATATAAGCACCTCATTCAACTCAATAGCAAAAAACCCAAATAACCTGACTTAAAAATGGGCAAAGGACATGAATAGACATTTTTCCAAAGATGACATGCCAAAAGGCAATAGGTATATGAAAAAGTGCTCAACGTCACTAGTCATCAGTGAAATGCAAATCAAAACCACTATGAGATATCACCTCACTCCTGTTAGGATGTCTATTATTTAAAAAACAAAAGATAACAAATGCTGGCTAGGATGTGAAAAAAGGGAACCATAGCACACTGTTAGTGGAAATGTAAAATGGTGTAGCCATTATGGAAACAGAATGGAAATTCTTCAAAAAATTAAAAATAGAACTATTATATGACCCTGAAATCATACGTCTGGGTATATATCCAGAGGAATTGAAATCAGAATCTAGAAGAGATACCTGTGGCATTATTCACAATAGACAAGATATGGAAGCAACCTAGTGTCCACTGATGAAAGAATGAATAAGGAAAATGTGGCATATACAAAGGAATATTATTCACCCTGTAAAAAGAACATTTGGCCATTTGCAGCAACATGGATAGACCTGGAGGACATTGTGCTAAACGAAATAAGCCAGACACAAAAAGTCAAATACTATATGGTTTTACTTATATATGGAATCTAAACCAGTCAATCTCATAGAAACAGAAAGTAGAATGGTAGTGACCAGGGGCTGGAGGAATTGGGAAATGGGAAGATGTTGGTTAAGTTTCAGTTTTGCAAGATAAATAAGTTCTGGAAATCTAATGTATAGCATGGTGCCTCTAGGTAACAATAGTGAACTGTGTACTTGCAATCTGCAAAGTGGGTTAATTCTAAGTGTTCTCACCACTGCACACCCACAAAAAATGTTAACTATGAACTGTGCGATGTGATAGATATATTAATTAGCTTGATTGTGGTGGTTATTTCATAATGTATATGTGTATCATATCATCAAGCTGTACACTTTAACTATATTAAAAAAATCTTAAAGCCAAACTTGCTTGGGTCAAGACGGAGGTAGGATAAAAAGTACACAATATTTCTAAACTAGTAAATTACCCAAGAGGCATTTGAATTTTCTGTGGACAAATGAATATAAACAGTTCTGTGTATCAACACTCAGGTACTCACATACCTGAAAAACACCTGGCTAAGAAACCATCAGTTCATACCAGTTGTTCACATGGGCACAACTGATCTGCTGTAGACCTAGTAAGTCAAACTTTGGACAACTGACCATTCATCACGATTGATGGAAAGAAAAAAAAATTCCATTGGAAAATGGTTAATCTATTGCTTCTGAATAGAAAGGGCTTTAGTTAGAAAGATAGAAAACAGTTTTACAAAGTAGGTAGTTGAACTGCCAATATCTTAGAAGAATAATAATAAGTAAAAGACCCTCATTAAAATGAGTGTTTGCACCACACCAGAAAACTTGGAATCCATGCTTTTCTCATATTTAAGGGGAGTGCCTCTTTAGTCAGAGCTCAATTTTGCACTTCCTTGATTTACAGATGGAAAGAATTCTAATTCTCTTTTTTTTTTTTTTTTTGCGGTACGTGGGCCTCTCACTGTTGTGGCCTCTCCCGTTGTGGAGCATAGGCTCCGGACATGCAGGCTCAGTGGCCATGGCTCACGGGCCCAGCCGCTCTGCGGCATGTGGTATCTTCCCGGACCGGGGCACAGACTCTTGTCCCCTGCATCGGCAGGCGGACTCTCAACCACTGCGCCACCAGGGAAGCCCCTCTGCAAGCACTTTTTGAGCCTCTTCTTGCATGAAGCTTGCTAACATCCTATTGGCCAAAATAAGTTATATTATCTAATTGAGTTTAGAGTCAGACAGGAGGAATTAGCGGGGCCATTAATGCAATTAATCTACCACAGAGACCAATTTCCTTCCTGGACTCTGAGAAATATAGGATATGAACAAAACAATCCTCTGGAGAGGACTGACAGGGAGCCATCGTCCCCAACGAAAGGCGAGTTTCGTCGGAGGCATGACCTCTCTGAAGGACAGCTTGTCCTTCAGCCTGGGCCCTCAGCAATCTCTGCTCGCTTTTTGATAGCTTGCTTTTTTGATAGAGCATCTAATTGCCTTGCATCAATTTTTACAAGGAGAAAGAAACAACCAACCACAAAGAAGCAGGGTCCTTTGTCTAACATTGCATTTATGGCAGGCAGGAAGCAAGATGGTAAAGTGACAGTGCCTATAAAGGAAAGGTATATTTCTTCTCAGGGATAGAGAGAGCTTTGGGGAAAAAAGACAAGTCTCTTATAACTGCTGGTTGGGAAGTGTTGATCCTTGATTTGCATAAACTGTGGGCATCTCCTTTGAATTTTCGAAAACTTGCAAATTGAGAAGGACAGATACATTGAGAGGGAGCATCTAGATTTCTGAGACACAATAACAAAGTACTAAAGAGCCTTGATTTGGGATAATAAAAGGTACTCATGATTTCCATATTTTATATTTTGGAACATCTCTTTTATTGTTTTAGTGTGAGTGTGTGTGTGTGTGTGTGTGCATTTGTGATAGTCACACTACAGACTTGATACATAATTTTATTTGGGTTGGTTCCACAGTGTTGTATTAATGCATGTTTTTGCATTCACTGCTGGAAAACAGGGCAATAAATCTTAGGACGTTCAGACCTAATCTGTGTTGCCATATGAGAATGAAAAGCTAGAATTTCTGCACATATTTTAAGCTGCTTCTTTCCTTAATGCCTTGTGTCATGTTCTTAGCAGTTTCTCCCATATAAGATAGGCTTTCAATGTGCATGTCGGCTTGGGGGAAATCTTGCTCCTATGTATTAACTGCTGACTCCTTTAATCCTGTTAGAATGTAATTTCCCTTGATTGAAGGCGGTGTTATCACCAGGTGCTGAGTGGCCCTTTCCTATCAGTACATATAAATCCTGTTAGTCCTCCCCAGACTCCACATGTTCCAGAGTCTTCTGAGGTCAGATTCTTCTGAAAGAGTGTTTACTCTCAGGTTCATACAATACAGAGAGTGACAGTCAAACTTTTGGACACAGATATCTTCTTTATTTGTGTCTGGCTGAGTTGTGGAACTGAGGCCTCTCTGTCAACAGCCTGCGAGAGTCCCAGCAATTTTTAATCGCTTTTGCATTAAACAGCAAGTTCAAGGACTTTTTTAAAAAGCCTTAAATTAAGTTGAAAGGTGTTCATTGATTAGCAAGATACTGACTCATCAAACTCTGTATGGTTTTCAACTCTTCCACTTTTACTAAACAAAGTATTTCATTTTTATATGTGTGACCTGCTTTAGCTACTTGTCCCAGGAAACTTACTGGGATTTGTAATGAAATCAATTCACGAGGATCCCAGTGTCTTTGGTTCTTGGTGAGAGTCTTCCTGCTCCCAGCTTTGTCTTTCTGCATCTTATCTGTTGGCCATTTCCTGCTAATTATCTTCCTTCACCAGACCAACAACAACAACAGAAAATGCCAATTCTGTTTACAGTCAATTTTGCTACTTGTTAGCACCTCTATTTTTTTCAAAAGTTTGATTTAAGAAGAAATTATTGGATAAGTTGAGGTGTTTGGGCATCTGTGGAGTTCAGGAATTAATTAAAATAAATCCACTGTACTAACAATCAAGTTTGGTATGTATACTGACAATTTTTTAAAGCTCTAATTTAACTATTTCACTAACATTGAAATAGATTACATAAAATGTAGTCTAAGTGTTCTGTAGCATGCTGTAATTTAAAGATAATTCATTGAAAGCACTTGTCCTCAAGCAAATGAGAGTTTACCGTCAGATATTTTTTAAGGATCTCAAATTCAAAAGCACCTTTACAAAAGAATGGGGCCAAGTGGCAGTGTGCAGATCCCAGGCCCCAGCTGAAAGAGGGAAACCAGATGTTTTAAACACAGCCATTGTTTCTACGTAGGGATGCTAGTCTACTGATGTCAGGATTCAGGATTTCTGGTTTTTCAAGAGGAACTAGAATTTTGGATTTTTATGCACTATCTCATAATTTATAAAATTTAATCTTCATACTAGCTTTATAAATGATTAATCCACTACCTTTACTGTATATTTACCTTTCCAGTGAGATTTATTCTTTCACATGTGTCCTTGTTACTAATTAGTACCCTTTCTTTTCAGCTTAAAGAATGTCCTTTAACATATCTTATAAGGCTGGTTTAGTGGTAATAAGCTCCTTTAGCTTGTGCTTGTCTGGAGAACTCTTTATCTCTCTCTCTCACTTCTGAATGATACCTTGCTGGGTAGAATATACTTGGATGGAAGGTTTTTCTTTCAGCACTTTGAATTTCCCTTCTGTCCTGCAAAGTTACTCTTGCAAAAACCTGCTGCTAGTCTTACCCGGGTTTCCTCGCATTTAAATTGTTTTCCTCTTGTTGCTTTTAATACTCTCTCTTGTCTTTAACCTTTGACATTTTAACTATAATGTGTCTTGGTGTAGGTCTCTTTTGGTTTCCCTTATTTGAAATTCTCTGGGCTTCCTGGATCTGGCTGTCTGTTTCCTTCCCCAGGTTAGGAAACTTTTCAGCTATTATTTCCTCAAATAAGTTTTCTTCCCCTTTCTTTCTCTTTTCTCCTTCTAGTAGCTCTAAGATGCAAATGTTACTCTATTTGATATTGTCCCATAAGTCCCTTAAGCTATCTTCACTTTTTTCATTTTTTAAAATGTTTGCTGTTTTGATGGGTTGACTTCAAATATCTTCAAGGTGACTGATCCTTCCTTCTGCTTCATCTAGTGTGCTGTTGAAACCTCCTAGTGTATTTTTCAGTTCAATTGTTGTATTCTTCAGCTCTGTGACTTCTATTTGGTACTTTCTTATATTTCCCATCCCTTTCTTGAAATTCTCATCATTTTCATTCATTCTTCTCCCTAGTTCAATGAGCATCTTTATCACTAAGACTTTGAGCTCTTTATCAGGTAAATTACTTATCTCCATTCATTAAGCTTTTTCTTTTTTTTAATGAGGTTTTATCTTTTTCTTTCATCTGGGCCATATTTGTCTTTCTTCATTTTGCTCAAATTTCTGTGTGAGTTTTTAAACAGTAGATGAAATAATCACCGCTCCCAGTCTTGAAGGAGTGGCCACATGTAGGAAATGAACCTAGTCTCTCAACCCTGCCTCAGCTCCTGGTTGTCTCTCAGACTTCTGTGCTCATCCAAGCAGCTTATTGTATCTTTAATAACTCCCAGTAGTTAAGGATGTGGCATGACCTGTTAGTGTCCCAAGGGGAGGATCTCAGCACCTAGATTTAAGCTGACTGGAAGCCAGACCCTCAGGCATCAGCTTTTAACAGTATATGATAAATACAATAATAAAAGTATGAAAAAACTTCCAGACAAACAAAGGTCCAGGACTAGACCACTTCACTGGTGAATTTTAGCAAACATTCAAAAAGGAATATAAAATTAAAATAAAAAGATATTTTGAAGTTACAGACCATGTTTAGCCTTCTGTTATACCCTTTTGCAAAGAACAGTTGCAGATCCAGTGATCTCTGACAACTGGCAGGGCATTTCTTATTGTCTCCTGAAAGACTGATTGTTGAGTCCTCAGTGAGCTATAGCCTATACGCCATAATCCACATATTATATAAGAGATGCTTCTCGTTACTTGACCAGTAAGAGAGAATTACAGAGATAGTGGGCAGAACAAAGTAGAGATGAGGAAATATAAGCCCTGGGAAAGGGAGACCCTTGGATCCCAGTAGTTTTCTACTTCTTGGATTATTTTCCACTGAAGCTAGGGTGTTATTTCCTGCACTAAGGTTTTATTATTTCACCATGTCCTTTAATAACTTCCCCCCTTTTAAATATACAGCAAATATATGGGGCAAAATACATATAAGAAAAATGTTAACCAAAAGAAGTCTGGTATAACTATATTAAAATGAGTCCAAAAAATCTTTAAGACAAAAATGAAAATGAAAATTACAAAGAGTCTTTGAATAATGATTTAAACATGTAAAACAGAAAAATAAAAAGTTTAAATGCTAAACTCTCAATTAAAATATGGAGCTGGAGTCTTTTCATGGTCCAGATGACAATGAATCACATATCTGTTAGCTAATAAGGAAAAGAAGATTTAAGAAGGAAAAGAAGGAGGCTGACTTTGGTCCCCATTTAGTTGTGCACATTTGTTATGATGTGATATACTATAGTTTTATATGTTCCAGGTCACATTGATTTATGGATTATATTCTCTGAAAGAGTCAAAACTTTATAATACTCATAAAATTTTGTAATGAATGGGATGGCACCAGGTACCTAATAATACAGCTTCAAAATATATAAGCAAAATTTGACAGAAGTAAAAGAGAATAGAGACTAACACATACTCATAATAAGATTTTCATACAACTCTCAGTATCTGATAGAACAAGTAGACAAAAACTAGTAAGATTATAGAAAATATAAACAATTGGATTAATACATCTGACTTGATTGTCATGTTTAGAATACTATATCCAACATCTTAATTAATATTATTTCAAGTGCACACAAAACATGTACTAAAATGAATCATATGTTTAGCTGTAAAACAAATCTAAACAAATTTCATGGGATTGGAATCACACTTAGTTTGTTCTCCAAACAGAGTAGAATTCAATTGGAACTCAATAACCAAATCAATCAAACAAACAAGCAAATAAATAATATTAGGAGACTCTTTTATTAGTGGAAATTAAATACTGACTCCTAAGTTATAAATGGGCAAATAAAAAACAAAGTATTTTAAAATGAAAGAAAATAAAAATAAGACAAATCAAAACTTGTGGAACATTGCTCAAACTATGATTCAATGAGACTTTACATCCATATATACACAGAAGAGAAGAAAAACTGAAAATCCATTATCTCAACATTTATGCTAAGAAGT
Organism: Kogia breviceps; assembly: GCF_026419965.1. NCBI lineage: Eukaryota > Metazoa > Chordata > Mammalia > Artiodactyla > Physeteridae > Kogia > Kogia breviceps. Next base: position 36,929,810 of record NC_081323.1, read on the forward strand.
TAGAAAAGAAGAGCAAATTAAACTTGGAAAGAAAAGTAGAAAGGAATAAAGATTAAGGAAGAAATTAAAGAAATGAAAAGTAAATATAAAATAGAAAGAATCAACCAAGCCAAAAGCTGCTTTTTTAGAAAGAAAATGGAATTGATGAACACCTGGAAAAACAGATCAAGAAACTAAGAAAGGGGCACAAAGCACCAATATGCAGAATGAAGATCAAGCACCACTATAAGTAAAAGATAATAGAAGAATGTTATGAAGAACACTGTGGCAAATTTTGTTTTGTTTTGTTTTTCTCTCTTCTGTTTTTTCTCTTTTTTATTGAGGTGACTTTGCTTTATAACATTATATGTTTTGTGGGTACAACATTATATTTGACTTCTGTATACACTACAGAGTTCTCACCACCAAAAATTTAGTTTCCATCCCTCACCATTAAATTGATCCCTTTTATCCATTTCACCATACTTCCCAACCTCTTCCCATCTGGAAACCACTACTCTGTTCTCTGTATCTATATGGGTTTGTTTTTTTTAAATGTTTTTATTTTTTTATATAACTTTTAAAGGTTACTTTCCATTTACAGTTATTACAAACTATTGGCTATATTTCCTGTGTTGTACAATATGTCCTTGAGCCTATCTTATACCCAGTAATTTGTACTTCCCACTTCCCCATCCCTGTATTGCCCCTCCTCCCTCCCCACTGGTAACCACTAGTTTGTTCTCTATATCTATGAGTCTGCTTCTTTTTTGTTATATCCACTAGTTTGTTGTGTTTTTTAGATTCCACTTATAAGTGATATCACACAGTATTAGTCTTTCTCTGTCTATATCACTTAGCATAATGCCCTCCAAGTGCATCCATGTTGCTGCAGATGTGTGGCAAATTTTTTTAAAAATTTAAACACAATGGATAAACTCTTAGAAAAATAAATCTTACCAACTCTGAGTCCAATAGTTCTTTTTTAAAAAATTTTAATATGTAATTAATAATTTTTCCACCAAAAAAAAAAAAAAAACAAAGACAACTTTGGACTCCAAATTATGTTACCTGTGACTCCTACCAAATGTTTAAGGAAGAAATAAGACCATTATTACACAAATTATTCCAGATAATAGAGAGGGAAGTCACATGGCTTCTTTTAATGTAGCCAGTATAACCTTAATATCAAAACATAATGAGGACATTATAAGAAAGAAAAATTATAGGACAATTTCCCTCATGAACATTGATGCAAACCTGAAAAAAAAGATATTAACAATCAAAACCTAGTAAAATATAACTAGAGTAATAATATATCATGGCAAGGTGGAAGTTGTTCCAAGAATGTGTGAATGGTACACATTCAGAGTTCAATCAATATCATTCACCACATGGAGGGAATAAAAGATAAAGCATTTGATAAAACTCAATATTCACAATAAAAAAAAAAAATCATTGGCAACTAGGGATAGAAGTGAAGTCTTTTAATATGATAAAGGGAGTGTAAACAAGCTGCTTCCCTATGATATTGGGAAGGGGATACAGATACCTCCTGTAGGGGAGCAGGATTCACCACCCCAAAATAGGTCTCTCTGGCAAATTCATTATCTTAAGCTGGTTATTTCCTATGAAACAGAAGACATGGGAAAAACTCTGAAAACTGAGTAGAAGTTATTCTTTTGTAAGAAACAGTTGTGTTTATAAGGGAAATCTCCATTTGTAAGGTTGTCTCCCTGGATGTACCAGGGAGAGGAAAATCATCCTCAAAATCTCTAGGTGGAGAAGACAAAGACTTAAATCTGCATAACGACCTTACCCCTGTTTACTATGCTCTTCCTGGTCACCATCCAGAACTGACTGTCCCAACCCTCAACACCCTCTTTTGTCTTTAGCTGAGGGTGGTATTAAGTGAGGGCTTCATAAACAATGTCCTCCTGTACAGCACAGAGAACTATATTCAATATCCTATGATAAACCATAATGAAAAAGAATATTAAAAAAAAAGGTATATATATGTATAATTGATTCACTCTGTTGTACAGCAGTAATTAATACAACACTGTAAATCAACTATACTTCAATAAAAAATAATAAATAAAGTGAGGGCTTCAGCCATTTGCACCTGAAGTGAGTTACTCAGTTCTCCTAGGTCTCTCCCATGTATATGTTATTAAAAATTTTATTTGATTTTTTTCTGTTAATCTGCCTCATGCCAATTTAATTCCTAGATCAGCCAGAAGAACCTAGGAGGGTAGAGAAAAATTTCTTTCTCTCTGACGCTACTATGCTATTATAACTTCTAATCATTATTGTAGTGGAGGGCTAGCCACTGCAGTAAAGAAAGAATAATAAAGAAAAGGTGAAATAATATGACATGAAGGAATAAAGTTGTCATTATTTGTAAATGAAATGATTGTGTATGTAGAAAATTCAAAATAAAGACTATTTGTATTAAAAATAAAAATAATAAGGTCACTGTATACAAGATTAATTTAGAGGATAATTTAAATCCTATTTTCCAACAAGAAACAATTAGAAAGCAATTTTAATTGATATCTTTGACTTAGACATTGAAGATTCCATATAATTTCTGCTATATCAGCTTCCTCTCTGTGATGGAGGAGATCATGAGATTGATGCTGTGAGTGCTGTTCATATTCCTTGATGTATTTAAGGTTTTATTCACCTATCATATACTTTTTGTGTTGTTGAAAAGCACAGATATTTTTACTGAAGTGCTAATAAATGCTGAAATTTAATCAGTTATAAAAAGGATACCCCTTTTAATAGCATTTAAAAAATCAAACACCTATTAAAAATTTAATGATGGGTTTTTAAAACCTCTACAGAAAACAACAACAACAACAACAACTAAAGAAACCAAAGAAATCCTTCAAAAATGGAAAGATTGACTATTTTCTTAAACTGAAAATTTCAACATATTTAAGATGTTAATACTCCTCAAATTAATCTATAGGTCCAATGAAATTAATCTAAAGATCTCTTTAAAAGCTGTGACATTTTTAGGGGAAATTAACAAGCTAATACTAAAATTTACATGTGAATAGGGACTAGAGATCCCAACAGTCTGGAAGATCAGACTCCTGGATATGATGACTTGTACTATGTATTATCACAATAAAACCTCATAAATAAATCAAAGTGTGATTGTCTGAGGGACAGATGAATAGATCAATGGAACAGAATTTAGAGTTCAAAACCATACCCGTGAATGATAGTTGATTGATGACAAAAATGGCACAGTAGAATCACAGATAAAGGATAGTTTTACAATTAGTGGTTCTGGGTCAGTTGAATATCTATATAGAAAAATGCAAATTTTCCCGTTATCATCTACAGAAAATCAATTCCAGGCTGATCGTGGTGGTAGGACAAAATACAAATGGTAACTAATAAAGTTTCTGGGATGTAATACAGGAAAATGCCTTCATGTGGCTGGGCTGGGAGAAGACATCGTAAGATTTTAGCACTAACCATGAAAAAAGAGATGAGTAAATAGGACTTAACCATCACTAACCAGAAAGAAATAGATGGATGAAATGGGAATTAGTTAAAATTAGAAACTTCTGTTCATCAAAACATACAATTAAGAGAATAAAAAGGCAAGTCAGAGGATGGATAAAGATTTTTGCAAAATAAATAACTTGTATCCACAAAGCACTACATTTAGAAAACATAAACATTCTTACAAATCAATTAAACTAAGAAACAAATAATCCAATGGAAAAATGGACAAAATTTCTTCATGGTTATTTCACAAAAAGAGACTATGCAAAGGGCCAATAAACATATGAAGAAATGCACAAATTCATTAGTCAGTGTAGAAATACAAATTAAAACCTTACCAAAATATTTTTTATTACACACCAGATTGCCTAAAGTTATCCAGAATAAAAATACCAAGTGTTGGTACATATACGGAGCAACTGGGTCTTTCACACATTGCTGGTAGAAATGTAAAAGCATACAACCACTTTGGAAAACTGTTTGACAATTTCTTATAAAATTCAACCTATATTTACCATATAACCCAGCAATCACACTCCTAGAACTCAACAGAAATGAAGACGTGTATGCAACAAAAGATATGTTAAAAAATGGTCATAGCAGCATTATGTCATTATCCCAAATTCGAAGTGAGCCAAATGCCTATTGATATTAATCTGAATAAATAATTTGAGTTATATCCACATAAGCAAGCACTGCCTATCAATGAAGACAAACGACCTATCATTTCTTGCAACAAATTGGATGAATCAGATAAACATAAAGTTGAAGAAAAGAAACTACTCACAAACGAGAACATGCTGTATTCTCTCTTTATATAAAGGTTGAAAACACTTAGATATCCCTTTACGAGAGACTGAAGGCATAGTTACTCTAAGGGTCAAAAAAGTAGCTTATGGGATGTGGGATTGTTCTATTTGGGGGCCTGGGTATGTTTACTTTGTGATAATTAATTGAACCATACAATTTATTCACTTAGTGGATGGCACACTTCAAAAAGTATTCAAAAATATATCTGTATAAATAAAATTATATACAGATTGAGCCTAAATCTTTAAAATTGTGCTATTACAAGTTTTAAGCTAAGATTTTTTAAATAATGAGGAATATTCAATCTCATTATTACTAGAAATATTTTAATGTGTTCACTATTCATAACTAAAACAAATAATATATATTGATAGCAGTAATACATAATAAAACAGCATAGCAAATATTAAATATTTTAAATATTTATATCATTTTTTTCAGTTTTTACATTTCCAGTTTGAGCTTTATAATGTACAATCTACCTTATTGTAGCAGGTCAAATATTTAATTTATAAATATGTAAGTATACTTATAGTATACACATGTAAGTATATGTACATGATAACAAAATTTTTACTGCTAGGATTGCATAATTAACAACACATGGACACCAGTGATTTAACTGATTAACAATGACACCCAGAGTGATAAGCTAACAGCCAGCTGAGAATAAGGACATCCTTGCAGGTTTATCACCTTGAGGAGTTTGCAGGAGAGCATTTTAAGAATATTTGTAAGAAACTAAACATCTTAAATTAAAATCTTATTCATTTACTCAACTAGTAAGTGTTCTATTGGTTTCAGAGGTAATATCATGTTATTGAAAGGATCCATAAAGTCAATAAGACTCAAATTTATCTACTGATTGTCTGACCTCGTTCGATTTTTTCTTCTATCTTCTCCTTATATCTTGAAATAAGAAAATATGCCATAACTATCCCTAATTATTAATATTGAGAAAAGTAAATTAAACATTATACCTGAAAGTTCTTAGCACATGGCTGGCAAATAATAGTTGATCAATAAATGGTAACTCTTTTGTCCAGCCTTTCCCTTGTTGTTCTGAATTATTTCACCCAGGTTGCTGGTGATGTTTGCATGAACTCTGCCAAGGGTGGGTATGGAAGTATAATTCTCAACATCCAGAACATGCAAGGAATTTTCCCATCATCACCCACTCTAAATATAAATAACATTCCCTGGCTATTTACATACAAGAGCACACATTAACTTGGACACTTTTTAATATAAGTACCAATTTTTGGATTCTTATACTCTTAGGTTAATTCAGTGACACAGATTTACTATATGCAATATATTTTCAAATTTCCTCCTATTTACAATACTGTCCATGAGATCTGTGACTGAAATTACTGTTTCCTAACTACTGTTGACATTTTGGATATGGAAAATATTGGCATATTCTACTGCCAACTTGCATCACTTTTTCTTCAATTATGACATATAAACCTAAAAAATCACATCATGGTGATAACTGAACAAAGGACCCCATCGTCTTGTGCTTTACATCCACTGCATTTAATCTGCCTGTTAAACTCCACGCCTTGAAGAAGCCAATACATCTTGCCAAATTACTCGCCAGGGTCAATTCTCTATTCAAATTGCCTTTTTATCCTTCTTAAATTTTACAAAAGGAGTTTAGCTTCTTTCTGTTTCGATTTCCCCCTCGCTTTACCATTCCATTTTTGCGTTTGACAACCCTGGAGTAGGTCTGGATTAATACCAGTAGGAGATGCCCGTGTTCTCTGAGCCTACTGTTCTCAACTGTGAAATTACATGTTTTTTTTCCAAAAGGAAATAGAATGTGCATAGCTGATCCAATGACATATAACAAATTACATAGATAAATGAAAGTTTAAGCTACATTATTTCAAATAATAAGCCACCTTTCTCTGGTAATCGTAATACTTTGATGTATTCAACATATTTTAGTTGAAGTGAACCAAAGGTGAAATTTGCCTTGCATAGGAAGTCATCCCTCCATCCCCAAATAGCAATATTTCTTAGGCTTACTTTATGAATCGTAACTCAATGGCTTATGAGGAAGGCCATGAGGATTATCATGGCCTGAGCCCACCCACCTGCTGGGATGTTGTTGGGAAGAGACTACACTCTCGCTTCACCTCAAAAGGCTCCCTGGCTGCTTTTGGAAGTTTTCCATGGCACTGTGTGATGGGCACTCAGAGCCTTTATGTTCCTTCTCCCTGCCTTCTTCATATACCATCTAGCAATTTTCTCTTTTCTCAAAATTTCTCTTAGAATAACCCTATGCTCTAATATCCGCCCCCTCTGCTGGTTGAGGCTACCCCTGGAAGTCTGAGAAACAGTCACCCCCATATCTCTTTGGCCCAAGTGTGGACACCGGCCCTATTCTGATTCCTTGGAACATACCAGAGGCCAAGCTTAACTTTTAATAAGGTGTCCCTGAAGTTTGTGCATGACCACGGATGAACCGATGGCAACAACACAAGCGTAGCTCCATCTAAAATCTCAGTGTGGCCGGCCACAGGCTTCTTACTGTCTACACTTACCAAGCCCATTTCAGCCTTCTCTAAGTTCTAGAGTCACAGCCAAACAAATGAATTTTGATTTTTAGAAAGAGGAAGATTCTCTTACATCCTTCTTTAAAATCTGCATAATGGGCTGAATGGTGATCCCCAAAAAAGAGAGGTCTGTGTCCTAATTCCCTAGAATCTGATTATATGGCAGAAGATGTGATTATACTAAGGCTCTTGAGAGGGTTAGTTTATCCTCCATTATCTGGGTGGACCCTAAATGTAATCACATATATCTCCATAAAAAAGAGTTTTGAGACAGACACACAGAGGAGAAAACACACAAAAGAGGAGGCAATGTGACCACAGAGGCAGAGATTGGAGTGATGTGGCCTCAAACCAAGGAATGCCAACAACACTAGAAACTAGAAGAGACAAGGAATGGAATTTCTCCTAGAAACCCTGAAGGGAGACGGCCCAGCCAACATCTTGATCTCATACCTCTGGCCTCCAGAACTGTGATAGAATACATTTCTGTAGTTTTAAGGCACCAAGGTTATGGTCATTTGTTATAGCAGTCCTAGGAAATAAATACAATCTACCTTGCTAGGTTTTCATTCTTTCCCCAAGATTAACCCCTCTGTTTCAGGGGCAGAGTTCAACAAACTCTAGAAATAGGCTTGGTAATTTCTTATAAACTGAAATTATTTAACTGGACCCTGAATTGGTGTGATCAGGGCCCAGGTTGTCAGTCTTTCAAAATAGTAAAAAGTTAGATATTGTTTCCTTTAGTTAGAAAACAATAAAATAAGGTTCTGTGTAGGCAGTTATAGGAGTTTCTCTGCCTCAACCATGTGCAAAACCCATGTGCTGGGCCACCACTACATGTCTGGCACCTGCAGAGAAGCCAAAGGTCAAGTTCTGTGAGAGAGCAGAAGGTCTGGGAGCTTCCTAAAGCCTCGTCTGCCCCTCCATCCCTCAAAGAGCCAGGGGTTGGTATTGTTCTAAATGAAACTCAGCTCTCCTCCCATTCTCTCCATGATTCCATGCTCCCCAATATTACTCAAACTGACCAAGCTTTATGTCAGAGGAAGAGAAGATCAGAGAAATGAATGTGATTCAAAACAAAATGATCCACTTGCATGTAGAAAAGCAAAAGTTTACACAAAGCAAAAACAAAAGGCCCAGGTGTGCATTAACTTTTCATGAACTTATGATTATAAGAGAATGTAATGTTACTTCTTACATATTTTATACACAGTGGAAAGGGAGTGTAAAAGGCTTTATATGGGTGATTGATTACCAGGGAAATTGATTAAGGAAATGTCAATTCCCTCCCAGAGAAACCCAACCCCAGTGGCCCTGACAAGAGACCCAGAAAATAGCTCACCTTTTGTATATTTCCTCAAGCCTTGGTTTTCCAGCCCTATTTGTTGCCCTTTATTGAATATCACTAGTGATAGCACCTAAACAGAATTTCCAAACTCACCCCCTCTAGGTCTAAGGTTTCATACTTTGCAAATCTGAATTGGAAGCATCAGGGTGTACTAGAAAGGGTGAGGCAGACACAAGTTCAAGTTTAGATTTAGCCACTTATTAGACAGGAGAGCTTAGGAAAGTTATTAGCTATTCACCTTTTCTAATACACATTTGTTTAATCTACCAAGACAGGAAACTGACATTTATATCACAGAATTGCTATAAGAAATAAATACAAAGAAAGATATTTGTGAGGCCACTTTTCTTCCATGTAAGTGCCTACATCACGGTGTGAACATAATACCCTGCATTGTACCATCTATGAACAATAAGTATTATTAAGGTGTAGTGATTACAGGTGATTCTTCTTATAGACCAGGGCTATAGTAACTATTTTAAGCTTTGTAGGCCATTTGGTCTCTGACACAACCACTCAACATGGCTCTTGTAGCGTGAAAGCAGGCTAAATGAATGAAGTGTAGCTGTGTTACAATAAAACTTTATTTAAAAAGTAAGTTGTGTCTCAGTGCCTTTGGGCCACCATAACAAAATATCACAGACTGAATAGCTTATAAACAACAGACATTTATTTCTCACAGTTTTGGAGGCTGGAGGGCTGAGATCAAGGTGCCAGCATGGTCGCATTCTGGTTAGAGCCCCCTTCCCGGTTCCTAACTGGTACCTTCTCACTATGTCCTCACATAGTGGAAGGGACAAGGGATCTCTCTGGAGCTTCGTTTACATGAGCACTAATCTCATTCCTGAGGGTTCTGCCCTGATGATCTCACTGTCTCCCAAAGATACCATATCTTAATACATTACTTTTGAGGGTTAGGATTCAACGTAAGAATTTAGGGGGGACACAAACAAGTGACATCCTACATTTAGTTTGTGGGGCATAGTTTGCTGGCCTTTTGTATAGACTTCCTCTGATCATAGGAAAAGGGAATATTTAGTTGGAAAATATAACTGTCCCATATGGGGTCAACCTCAAACATTAAACAATAATTCCTGAATCCCAAGTTCTCATTAATGAATCCCTACAAGGATGAATTTACTCGTAATTTTAGCTATTGTATACTTACTGGTACTTAAAGATAACAAGTTAGGATTTTATCATTTAATACATGCATTGTTCATTCTTCCATTTGTTACTAAAACTGTCTTTTTCAACTTTCAAAGCATCTTGCTTGATTTTAGTACCCTTACTAATCATAAACATAATATCTGTTTGACATTATCTTTCTAAATGACAGCCTTTTTAAAAACATAAAATGTGATAGATACCTTGTGAACATCCAAATATCTTTCCAGGGCAGGTAGTCCTGGAAAAAACACCCTAGTTTTTTGAACTCACCCCTTTTAAAAAATATTTTTTTGAGAATAACAGGCATATAGTAAAGTCAATGATCTTAAGTCTAAATTGATTTATACATATGCATACACCTTTGTAACCATCATCCCCAGAACAAAATCTACAATATTTCCAGCCCTCCCGACAGATGTGTCCCCTGTGCCTTCCCAGTTAGTACCACCTAAAGGGTAACCATTATTTTTTTTAAAGGTTTTTAAAACTTCAAGCAAATCCTATTACCAAATTCTTTCTTGCCTTCTTATTTTCTAAAAGGAGTAGATAAGTTGATCAGGCATAGTTTTCTCTAATAAAAAAAATCTGTCTCACCCCAAATGTTCTGTTCAATTAAACATTTGATGAAGCAACCTTTTTGCAGAAAACCCACCAACTTACTTGGTTTGCAAATGAGGTTCATTCTCTATGACTGCCAGGGTCATTCTCCTTGGAAAGGCTTCTCATGGATGGAAGACATGTTGTCAGGACCCCAGTTCATAATCCAGCACGTACCATCAGCCCAGTAATTTCACATTTCTGTCAAGAGTATTCCAATTTTGACCTTGAACTACTGCGGCTTCTTAACAGATATGTTTCTGAGCAATTTATGCAAATTGAATTTTATGTCTTCTCAGAATGAAGTATTTATAACAAAACCTGAATGTAAAAATGTTTAAAGCAAAGAAGCTGCAGCTGAAACACAAGAATTTAATGGCAAATTTTTATGAAAAATGAGAAAATTTTAAAGGAACTCTTTAACTGTCAGTATCCTCATATATCCAATTTATTTTTAAGCAAACTGCACCTATAGGGTGGATGGTAAAAAAATCATGTTCAGAATCCTTACACACCACTTTAAAAGGGCACTAGTTTGTGTTAGGAAAAGCACTGAAAATTTTATTCAAGGTGGTGAAACTTAACCCCTATTCTAAAGATTTAGAATTTAACCAAAATACTGTGGATATGCTACACGAATTACCTGGACAGAGGTATTTAATGATGGCTAAAGTTGACTGGAATCTAGCAATGTATGTATCTATTTATAAATATACTGATTCACTTGGCTATAGATGCTTAACGAACTACCCCAAAATATAGTGGCTTAAAACAGATATCATCAATTAGCTCAAAATTCTCTGGATCAACTGTGTATTTCTGCTGATTTGGCAGGGATTGGCCAATCATAGTTGGGCTTACCCATGTGCCTATAGTCAGTTGGAGTCTATCTGAGGACTCCCTGGTCTAGGAAGCCTCAGCCTCATGGTTGATTTCTGCTTCACATGGTCTCTTACCTTCCAGCAAGCCAATCTAGGCCTCTCTCTTATGCAGCACTCCTAGAGAGAGCAGAATTACGCAAGGTCTCTCGAAGCCTAGGTGCAGAACTTGCTTTGTTTTCACTTTTGCCACATTCTATTGTCCAAACAAATAAGAAATCTGACTCTGATTTAATAAGTGGGGATATAGACTCCTCCTGATGGAAGGAACTATAAAGTCATATTGTAAAGGAGTGGAAGGGTAAAGAATTGTAGTATTTTTTTCAGTGATTCTCCCAAACATGTATATATGCATAGATATATGTGTATGCTGAAATATTTATAAAAGTATATTAAATAATAAAAGTTTTACACAAATGGTGCCATGATATATTGACTACGTATAATCATTTTTTCCAAAGATAAGTTTCCAAACACACATTTAACTTTCACTATTTCACATGTTGAGGCCACATACCCAAAACTGACCTGCCTGATAGGAAGTTAAAACTAAATGATTTGGACTTCCATTTCTGGCCAAGCTGGAGTAATCAGGAGCAGATTTATGCTACCATCTGAAACCACCAGAAAACAGACAAAATATATGAAATATATGTTAAGAAACCGAGTATTAGGCAATAAAGGAACAGGGATCCTCGAAAGACAGGAAACAAACATGGCCAGACCTACAATTTTCCCAGCTAACTACCTGGAGACTTTCCACTCCATGGTGCATGGAAGGGGTGCACAGGATGAGATCAGTAGGCTCTGAGCTGTGAAAACAGAGATGACAGTCTTGGGAGACCAATGCAATCAAAGTTCATTGGACACAGGACCAGAGAGGAAAGAACTGAATATAGAGAGAACTCAAGAAATAAGCAGAAGGCTCCACTTGGGATTTTAGCTGAGTACTGATCAGTGAATATGTGTGAGGAAACATCTAGAGATGAAAGCTACAATGTCTCAGAAAATTACACTGAGGTGTTAGGTAGTTAGTCAGACATTAGCAGCAAGGAGGTGACAGTGGCGAAAGACAAGAGGGGAGTAGTCAAGTTACACCCACTCATCTGGGGACCCTCCCCTGACCCCACCCAGAACGGGCAAAACTATGGTCATGTGGTGAACAATTTATCCTGATAAAGAGGGAACACAGTAACACGAGGGAACTTCCCTGGGCTGTGCATACCCAGACCAGACAGGTGTATAACCTATAGTAAACCCAAACTCATTATACCATCACTATAATAAAATCTGCACATGGCTTGGCAACCCTCCACCCCCACCCCGACCCTGGGCTGTTCTTAGCAAATCAAGGGTAAGGGTATGCGCAATAATGAACTTGTTACATAGCTGGGGACTGTCAATCAAATAATGATCCCCCTGTCACTCACCCGTGATTGCACCCCGCCTCCTCCCAGATCTCTCCTTATAAACACCTTTAAGCCTCTACAGGAGAGCTGGTTTCACTTAGTAGAAACAGCCCACTCTCCCTCTGAGAGTGTAACTATACTTTAATAAAACTTTGCTTTGTGCTTAAGCCCAAAGTGGTAGTCTGCAATTCTTTGCTTGCTCTCACAAGGACCGAGATTGCTGGTCCGGCTTGACCTCCTCTGTTGGAGCTATTCTGACACAACGCATGCCAACCTGGTAACAGACGGAACTAATGGCAGATTAGATATGCAGAAAAAAATTAGTAAACTTAAACACATAGACATAGAAGTGATGTAAAATGATACAGAATAAAAAGAGAACAACAGGGACTTCCCTGGTGGTGAGTGGTTAAGAATCCACCTGCCAACGCAGGGGACATGGGTTTCAACCCTGCTCGGGGAAGATCTCACATGCCACGGAGCAACTAAGCCCGTGTGCCACAATTACTGAGCTTGTGAGCCACAACTCCTGAGCCCTCACACCTAGAGCCCATGCTCCGTAACAAGAGAAGCCACTGCAATGAGAATCCCACAAACTGCAACAAGGAGTAGCCCCCACTCACGGCAACTAGAGAAAGCCCACGCACAACAATGAAGACCCAACACAGACATAAATAAATAAATAAATATTTTTTTTAAAAAAAGAGAGAACAACAGCAACAAAGCAGAACATCAGTGAGCTATGGGACATCTTCAAATGGCCTAATATATGTGTGAGAGACATGCCCAGAGAGAGGAGAACGGGGGAGACAAAGAAATAGTCAAGCAGTAATGGCTGAAAATTTTCCAGATTTGATGAAAACCTGCAGATATGAGTAGCTCAAAGAATCCAAGCCCAATAAACTAGAAGTAAATGACATCAAGGTATATTATAATCAAAATACTCAAACTCAGTGATAAAAAGAAAATGTTAAAAGCATCCAGAAAAAAAGACATTATTATGTATAGTGGAACAAAGATAAGGATGATATGAATACACAAAAAGGATAACACATCATAACATGTCAAAACTTATCAACTTCCAATATGTGCAGTTTATTATATGTCAATCATACCTCAATAAAGCCATTTGAAAAAAGGAAATGATGTTCTCCTGATATAATTTCCATCTTCTATTTGGGAAGTTTGCCTTCAGACACACTGCTGAACAATGTCTATATGAATGATTACACTATGAATTGTAAATATTGACCAAAAATATTCAATATTTTGCAATTCAGAGATGCACTAAGGGCAATTTTCTACTTCAAAGTTTCCTTTTTAAATATTTTGAATTCCTTTTAAAATGGTTAAAGAAAACCACATATATTAAAATACACTAAATATACTGAGGATTGGGACTTCCCTGGTGGCTCAGTGGTTAAGAATCCGCCTGCCAATGCAGGGAACATGAGTTCGATCTCTGGTCCAGGAAGATCCCACATGCCGCAGAGCAACTAAGCCCGTGTGCTCCAACTACTGAGCCTGCGCTCTAGAGCTCATGAGCCACAACTACTGAAGCCCGCATGCCTAGAGCCCGTGCTCTGCAACAAGAGACGCCACTGCAGTGAGAAGCCCATGCACCGCAACGAAGAGTAGCCTCCACTCACCACAGTTAGAGAAAGCCTGCATGCACGCAGCAATGAAGACCCAACGCAGCCTATATACATATTATATATATATATATATTATATATATATATAATATATATATTATATATATATATACTGAGGATTACTGATATTTTAATTTATGCTGGTGGCAACTCATCTTTGTGCAACTCTCCAAATAAAAGTCCTTCTGCTTTCTCAGTTTAATTAAAGTGTGGCCTGAGTTTGCAAAGGCTCCCCATGTATTTGTACTTGGTGTAAACGTGTTGTGGATCTGAAAGGTTGCTGTTCTGTACTGACCTTTCATGACTTCAGGCCTGTGCATGTTCATCTACTTAAAACTGTACAAGTAGGTTCAAATCTACAGAACAAGGACACCATGCTCTATTAAATATAAGTAAGACCCAGGCATATCAGTCTAGCATAATGTGATCCATCAGAGTAGAAATATATTATGCAAAATTTTGTATTCCTTATGTATTTAAGGTAGTTCTTATCTATTTTATTTTCAATACACTTTTTTGTTGTTGGGATAAAACAATAATTATTTAAGGCATAATTGGATCACTGATTAAAAACAATATTTGAAATGAAAATTTGATGATGTAACTGGCATGATCAAAAATGCTCAAGACGGAGCTACAAATCATGCTCTATTAGCACCAGGTGGATTCTTCAGCTGATGCTAATCACACTGAAAATAATATATAAAAGCAAATGTTAAAAAAAAAACAAAACCCTTATGCAGTGACTTTTAACTAAAAAAATAATTGAAACTATAATGTAAGGAGTATGAATTTATCAACATATTTTTTAAACATTTTAAAAATTAAATTTAATGATGCCAAGCTGTGTTGGTGAGTTTGGCTGTATTTTCTATGGCTTCCTTGGCTACACTCTACTGCCCTCAGTGCTGGTCTCCATTCCAAGTCTGGGTACTGTGTTCAAGCTCACCTGCTCACAACCTTGACCAAAGGGGACCCCTAGCTTCTGTCCCCCAGAACTTGAGGCTTTGTGACAATCATCCAGGCATGTTCTTGACAGTCTGAGAAGGCCACAGTCTCACCCCTAGCCTTTGCCCTGGAGTCTCTCATCTTTTAAGACTCTAGGACCCACAAGAGCTAAACTTTCCAAAACAGAAACTATCAATTCTCCCCTGAAGCCAGAGGAACTCAAAACAACAGGAAGCAAAGTCTTCCTCGCTACTTCCAGGTCCACTTCCCCCATGCTCTCTGTGTGAAGTGTCTGCTTGTTCAAGCGGGCTGGTGAGGCTACAGTGACCCAGGGGCAGGGAGGGACTGTCTCATTCCTTTGCAGATGCCTGTAAGTGGAAGCTGGCAATTTTTCCTTCAGGTCATTCTGTGACAAAGTTATTTGCTATCTTGGCTCACCTATAGAAATTTTGCAAAATACACTTATAGTCATTTTTGCAGACTAATTCTATAACTAGTCCTATGAAGTCACAGTGTAATTTTTAATCAAAATAAGTTCAGCCTAAAAGTATTTCAGTTTCACTTATCATAAATCAATAAATGCTGTAAGAAATTTTATGAAAAACAATAAAATAAGCCTATAGTGTCATTCAATGTAAGTTAATGCCTTCAATTTTCATACATTTTATGTAATGACTTACATAGAACATATGTATACAATTTGCTTTGTTGTTTAGTAAATATAAATGTAGGACCAGTGTTTTCTTCACAAATTGTACCTTTTGCCTGTTGCATACTGCCTCTTTTTATTTTTATTTTTATTTTTTTGGCTGCGTTGGGTCTTCATTGCTGCACGCGGGTTTTCTCTAGTTGCAATGAGCCAGGGCTACTCTTTGTTGCAGTGAGACTGCTTCTTATTGCGGTGGCTTCTCTTGTTGTGGAGCACGGGCTCTAGGCACACGGGCTTCCGTACTGCCTTTTTTTGTCCTCTTTCACCCCTTTATCTCTTTTTTTATTTGATAGTAATGTTTCTGCCCCAATTTTTTATATCCTGTAAATAAGGTAAGACTATTTTGTAAACAAATTTAATTATCTGTTTTTTTCATAGGAGAATTTAATGTGTTCTCACCTAAGATAATAAATGAAGTATTGATTTTATTCTGTTCATCTTTCTTCATATTTTCCTTTTTTTTTTTTTTTTTTTCTTTCTCAATTTTTTGTCCTTGTTTCTTTGGAAGAAACTACATGACAGTGTAGTTCCTGATTCCTATGATGATTCTCTTCAAAATGCCAGCACTCATTATCAAACACAAATTTCTCTACTATATGAAAGCAAGTTACCACTTATTTCCCCTCATAAAGAAATTATCTTCCCCCACAACTCACATTTCAACAAAATGAGAGCTTTAGATATTTTTGCCTATTTTCTAAAATTCATGTTATCAAGGAATAATTCACATATAACAAAATACACAAATCCTAAGCGTACAGTTACAGGAATTTGACCTCTGTATGCAATCTGGTAGCCACCGCTCAGGTCAAGATGCAGAGTATTTCCAGCAGCCCAGAGAGTTCCCTCAGGCCTCTGCTTAGTCAATACCCTCCATACTCCAATATCGTCACTATCCTGATGATTCTTGAACTTTTAATAAAAGGAATCATATAGTATGTGTTCCTTCGTGCCTGGCTTCTTTTATTCAGCATTATGTTTCTGAGATTTGTGAAAACATCTGTCAGTAAATTATTCTTTTTATTATTGATTGATTCGTGAAAACATCCGTCAGTAAATTATTCTTTTTATTATTGATTATATTTTATTATATGAATAAACCACAATTTATTTATCCATCTCCCACTGATAGACAATTGGGTTGTTTCCAGTTTGAAGCTATTATTAATCATCCTCTCATGAACACTTGTATATGTAGCCTCATTTTTCTTGGGCATATATCTAGGGGTGGAATTGCAGGATCATAAAGTAGGTGCATGTTTAACTTTAATTAAAAGTGTCAAATGATTTTCCAAAGTAGTTTTACCAATTTGCATTCTGCTTAGCTATAGATGAGAATTTCCATGGTCCTTAATTTGTTCCAACACTTGGTATTGATGGTCTCTTTAATTTCAGGCATCCCCATGGGTTTATAGTTATATCTCAATGTGTTTTAATTTGAATTTCCCTGATAACTAATGATGATGAACACCTTTTCAAGCCCTTATTAGCCACTCATACATGTTCTTTTGTGACATATATATTCAAGTCTTTTGCCATTTAAAAAAATTTGTGATTTTTTTCTTATTAGGATTTTAGAAGAATAAAATATTCATTGTATATACATCTCTAAGAATTAGTAAAGAGGACATGGAAAGAGCTCATTTAAAATCAATAATAAAAAAGATTACATGCAAAATAAAAAGAGGCAAAATATTTGAACAAGTAATTTATGGAAGTAGGAACCTGAATAAGCACAAAACATGAAAAGATGTTCCATCTTTTGAAAATTCAGGAACTGAAAATTAGAACATTAATGAACAATCAATAACTATAATAAATTATGCAAAAAAACCCAAAAGTGTGACATAACTGAGGGTTGGTGAGGATGAGGGAAATTGAGAACCTTTGTAAACTACTGATGGGCATGCAAACTGGAACAGAAAATTTGAAAGTGTACATTGCTAATATTTAACCGTTTTGCTCCATGGTATATATACACTGGGAGACATGTAGGAAAATCTTCATTACAGTCTTGTTTATAAAAGCAAAACTGTGGGAAAATGGGAATAACCAACAGTAGGGAAATGGATACATAATTGTTCTAGAGCAATTAATATCAAGGAAGTGTATGTATAGATATGTTTCACATGGATAGACCATGGGAACACAATTTTGAATTAAAACAAGTGATAACATTACATAGAGAATATTTCTTAAAGTAAGAATTAATATATATAAGTGGTTCTTAAAATCTGGTGCCTGGACCAGCAACATCAGCATTTCCTGGGAACTTACGAGAAATGCAATTTCCTGGGTTCAACCTCAGACCTACTGAATCAGAATGTGTTGAGGGTAGCGTCCAGCAACCTGTACTAACAAGCCCTGAAGTGGATGATTATGCTTATTATGCTTGATAACTATGCATTGTAGTTCTACATATTACATAGATATGTATTTGCTAAAAAATATAGTATAGATAGCTGGGACAATACGAAGAAAAATCCTGACTGTTGTTACTTTTGGAGTTGGAGCTGAACAAATGACTTCAAATATCTGTCATGCCATGTGTATAAATATTAAAACAGATCTTAAGAAGGAAGGATGAAATACTAACATGTGTTAATTCTCAGTGGTGGACATGAGGGTCTTTTATATTATTCTCTGCATCCTTCTAATACTTTAAACTTTGCAAAATTAGAAAAAAGGGGGGGGGCGGCTACAGAGAACATGATGTGATTGTTGAATAGCGTAGGGATTTAATGTGGTAACCAAAACATCTTAGTTCTTTCTCACGTCTCCAAGTTTAATTAAGAATATCATGAGACTGCAAGACAAGCTCTTAAAAAACAAAACAGAGCCCATGATTTCGTAATCATTTACAATGTTTAAATTTACTGAGTCAAACTTTTCATGATTTTCAGATTAAAAAAATGTAGAGAAATAAATCAGAGAGCAGACGTATGTTAGATTGTAACTGACATCTATAATCTCAATTTTAGCTATTTAATTTGATCAGAATATTGATATCATTGATTGCATCATAAGAAAAGTTAAAATTAGAAAATATACTTAATTGAAAAAAATGTTACCTGTATTTGTTTATATATTGGGATTGTGTAATTAAACAAACAGCTCACTGCTTTACAAATGGTTAGCTTTGTAAGGTGATGTTTTACTTCACTCTCTTCTTCCTGGAAGGGCTTTCCTTCAACCCCCAGATAGAGATATTATTTTACTTGAGTAACTTCAGATTCCCCAGCTATTCTTAGTAAGGATTTTTTAAGTCTTGCAGTTCAGATCTTAGGACATCTTTATTATCTTCTGCCACATGACCGCTCTGAAAAGACAACAGCCATTTCCTATCACTCAGAAGATATTCCCCCAAATAACTAAGCTCACAATTAAGCCTACTTCACTTGTCAGTCCTGGAGGTTAAGCCCGTACAGCCAGTATGCCCTGGTTTTCTTCCATTGAACAGGGACCCTCTCTGTGTAGCACAAAAGAAGTACAAAAACTGCCCTTGACCACAAAAGGAAAAATTGAACGCTTTTATGCTGCTAAAATATTTTCAAAAATTTACCCATATATGATAATTGGGACCATTCCCAATGTATAAGCAAGAAGAGACTTCTTTACATCTTTTCTAACTCAGAATCATATTTTTTAATTAAACTTTTTATTTTGAGATAATTGTATATTTACATACAGTTGTAAGAAATAATACAGAGAAATCCCATGTACATTTTACCCAATTTACCCCAATTTTGCAATGATCTTGCAAAACTTTAGCAAAATGTCACAACCAGGACATTGACATTGATACAGACAAGATACAGAATGTTTCCATCACAAGGATTCCTCATGTTGCCCTTTTATAGCCACACATAATTTCCTCCTGTCCCACTCCCTCCTACTTCCAGGCAACCACTAACCTATTCTCCATTTCTATACTTTGTCATTTGAAGAATGTTATGTGAATGGAATTATACAATGTGTAACATTTTAGATTTGCCTTTTATCCATGAGTATAACTATTAGGAGAACCATCCAGTTTGTTGCATGTACTAAGTCTTTGTTCCTTTGTATTGCTGAGTAATAATCCGTGGTAATAATATCACACAGTTTGGTTTAACCATTCACTTGCTGAAGGGCATCTGTGTTGTTTCCAGTTTGGGACTATCAAAAATAAACCTACTTGGGCTTCCCTGGTGGCGCAGTGGTTGAGAATCCGCCTGCGGATGCAGGGGACACAGGTTCGTGCCCCGGTCCAGGAAGATCCCACATGCCGCAGAGCGGCTGGACCCGTGAGCCATGGCCGCTGAGCCTGCGCGTCCGGAGCCTGTGCTCCGCAAAGGGGAGAGGCCACAGCAGTGAGAGGCCCGCGTACCACCAAAAAAAATAAAAAATAAAAAAAATAAAATAAACCTACTAAGAATATTTTTATTCATGTTTTTTTGTGAACATACATTATCGTTACTCTGAGATAAATGTCCCCAAGAGTGTGATTTCTGGGTCATATGATACTTATATATTTATTTTTATGAGAAACTGCCAAACTGTTTTCCAAAGTGGCTGTACCATTTTACATTTTCATCTACAGTGTATAAGTGATCCAGTTTCTCCTCATCCTTGCCAGCATGTTTTTAAACTATTTAAGTGTTTTTTAATTTTAGCCCTTCTGAAAGGTATGTAGTGTTATCTCATTGTGGTTTTAATGAATCATGTAATTTTTAATCTTTACTAATTTAATGCAAGAAGTGTTTTTTCATTTTAATTTGTTCTGTTGTTCATCTTCTCAATTTTTTGACATTTGTCTTTCCTCTATAAATTATAACTCATGTGCTTTTTCCAATTTCTTATGTTTTAGTGCTTCTAAAATATGTCGTGTTTATATATTAATGATATTAGTCCTCCCCTTTTTAATTTATTTCTTTTCCTGATAGCACTAGAACTACTTGAGCAAGTAAATATTTTAATTTGCTTATAAAGCTTTATTCTCAAGCCTTGAATGGTCACTACACTCTGATAGATACTTTTGACATCTATTTCACCTCTTTGTCAGGTCATTTGGTTGATTTGAACTGAACTGAAGGCTCTTAAAATTCTGCATAGAATCTCCCCCTGTATATTATACATAAACTACTCTATTTTTATTAAGATTATGCATGGTTCATTATTCATCTACAGTACCATGTTATTTGCTATTATGGATTATCAGTTCTCTCTGAAACCAGGTTGTTTGTTTGTTTGTTTTTTCCTGTTAGTATTTTGTAGTCTTCAGCCCATTTCTCAGTCCTGGAATGCAAGTACTATACCTGGAAATACAGGCATTTAAACCCACAGCATGTATAGAGATTTCTGAAGAAAATAGAGATTACTCATGTAGTCAAAGGACTGACAGAGCTTAAGAATTTTGCACCTGGAGATGTTCATTCAGGCTCAGCCATGAACTTGCTCAGTGACCGCAGGAAAATTACTCAGCCCCTAGCCCTTTCCATTTCTTCTTCTCTAATTAGGGATCAAACCATTTTCTGCCCCCTTAGTCTGATCCAAGAACTTCACTGATGAGATAAAAGCAGTGAAAAGGTTATGACAAAAGACAGCCTTTAGCTGGGAACAGGTTCATTTTAATTATCCCCCAGGGAATATTTGTGTTTGCAGTAATGCCTAATATTGATTATCAAATGTGGGGAAGCGTATTGATGTCTGCAGCAGAAGGCATGGGGGGTGGTGTTTCAGGATGCTCACCCAAGAACCCAGGTCCACACTAGCAGCCAATCACAATAGCTGAAAGCGCCGTGGAGGTCAGCCTCAGAAAGTCTTAACTATACCAAGGACTATTCCTAAGGGCTGCTGTCCACAGGTACAGTCAGCCTGCTCTCTAGATGAAACCAGATGAAAGAACTCATGGCAACGTACAAAGGTGAAACCATCTGAGACAGGGGCAAATGTTGTGGGCTGAATCTACTGCTTAGAGTCTGAGAAAGTCAACCCTTGTCAGAACCGATCCTAATTCCCATGGGAGGGAGCAACCACTTCCGGCAGGGTGAGATTCAGTGAAACGTCCACCTCTCTCTGAAACACATTTACCTCTGGAAAACAAGGATTTACCTGTGGAAGGCAAGCCCCTTCCTCTTGGCTGGAGGAAGCCACCTCCAGAGTATTCCAAGCAAGGCCAGAATCCTCCCTGCACCCCCAGACTCCTGACATTTTGAGGTTCATCTAGGCCAGAGGTTGGCAAACTAACGGTCACATGCCAAAAGCAGCCTGCTACCATGTTTTTGTCTGTGAGCTAAGAATGATTGTCACATTTTTAAATTATAGAAAAAAAATCAAAAGATGAACAATATTCCATGACATGTGAAAACTGTGAAATTCACATTTTGGTGTCTATAAATAACATTTTATCGTAATGCAGGCAATGTTTATTTATTTATGTGTGGTCTGTGGCTGCTTTGGGGGATACATCAGCAGAGCTGAGTAGTTGTGACAGGGATTGTATGGTCCAAAACCTAAACTACTTACTATTTGGCCCTTTACAGAAAAAAATTGGTTGACCCCTGACCTAGGCCATCCTTCCATGCAATCCTTGTATAGAACCAATAGACCATCATCTTGCTTTGTGCCTCACTCCTGTCGTGGAAGGGAGTTCATCACCTCACAAGCCAACCTGTAACTTTGACAACACTTCTCAAGATGATCATTATTTTGAACTCAAATCTGCAGCCCACTTGGCCTAATTAGGCTGTATTAGAATGACCTAGAATAAGTCTACCCCCTTCCATGCCTGAAGGCAAAAGGACATGAGAAGAAAATTCTTCCTCTGTTTATACAGCACACATGAGTCGTTGTCAGCTGCTCAACACCATGAGCCTCCAGAGCAATCCAGTCCATTCCTCACTGCTCACTCTCCCCTCAGTGTCATTCAGGAGAGTTAGGGTATGCAAGAGCTGGGAACCACAGAGACCCACCATGTCCCACCAAGCACGCTCTTGTCCATGGCTGGTCACAGGGGCCAAAGCTGTGGTCCTTGAGGAGTTATATGTAATTCCCATTTGGCAATCCCAGGTGAACACACATGGAGCAGAGACTGGCTGACATTCTGGCTTCTCAATTCTCTCAGTGGTACATCTCGAATCACTGAATTCCTGTCATTTAACATTTTATCCCCAGCACTTTCACTTCTCAGCCTATAAACTAGTCTCAAGGAAGCAAGGAAAAGTATAAGGGAGTCTCAGGTATCATCTGGTCCACTGCTGCTCAAAAAGAGGACCAGGGACCAGCAGCATCAGTATCACCTGGGAGCCCCCAGCCAGACCTTCTGAATTAGAATCTGCATTTTCACAGGATCTCTGGGTGATTCATATGCACCTTAAAGTTGGTAAAGTACACAGCTAATCTATTGCCATTCTATAATTTGCAGACCTGAGGTTTAAATATAGTAACTCAAATCTGGGACCTGGTTCTGATCTCACTCTTGTGAGCAGCATCCATTAGCATCCAGCAGGAGTCATGATCATGCCTTTCAGTGAGAAGTAACTCAGAGGGCTACCTCATCTCCATTCTCTTAATTCAATATCAGTGCTCCTGGAGATTAAACCCTATTCCATAATCGATCAGCTCTGAGCTTTATCTCTTCATGTCTAAGGCTAGTGAGACACTCAGCTAAAATAGATACATAGAAATTCTTAAATAAATTTTTGTCTTTTGTCTTCAGTGGGTGGATAGATAAAGTGTGATACATCCATCCCATCCAGACCACTTAGTATTAAAAAAGGACAAACTACTAATACACACAAAAACTTGGATACACCTCAAGGAAATTAGGCTGAATAAAAATAGCCGATCTTGAAAGGATATCTACTACAAGATTCAATTTATATTACATTCCTGAAATAACATAATTAGAGCAATGGAGAACAGGCTGGTGCTTGACAGGGATTAAGTATGGGGAGGAGAGGGTGGGTATGACTATAAAAGGATAACATGAGGGAGCCTTGTGGTGATGAAAGAGTTCTGTATTTTTATTGTGGTGGTGGTTACACAGAGTAACACTAGTGAGAAAATCGTATAGAGCTACACACACACACACACAAACACACACACACACGAGTGCTTGTGTAATTGAATAAGCTTTGTGAATCATACAAATAATGATTTCCTCAATTTGATACAGTTCTCTAGTTATGTAGGATGCAAACACTCAGGGAGGCTGGGTGAAGAGTACACCGAACCGCCCTGCACATTTCTTTGCAACTTCTTGTGACTTGGTAGTTAAATATTTCACAAAATAAAAGGTTAAAAAAAAAATTAAAAGATGCATTCATATGGATGAATAAATGAGCAAATCAACAAACAGAACATTATCCACAACAGGAGTGGGAGAACTAGGTCCCCTTCAATTGAGAATGTGTTTTCTCTATTTTGTTACCAAATGCTACTAAGATTTCATCAGTTATAAATCTGTCCTCTGTTTTGGTTGGTTCTAACTAGACATAGTTTTGCTGGTATTTGGGAAATGAAGGGACATTTTTAGACTTCTGATAAGTGTACCTAAGATATAGGTATATAATCAATAAATAAATCACAAATCTAGGAACCCTCATTAATGAAAAATCTTTGTCTTTCTGTAAAGCCACAAAAATACATCGTGTCTCATGCATAATACTTCTATCTAAGACATCTATTGGGGGCTGAAAGTATTAAAAACACATTCATGGGGCTTTGAAGTCAAGATCTTAGTATATAGGCCCTGTCCCCACTTCCTGCATCTCAGATCCTTTTCTTAACAGCCATCTTAAGTAAAATGAAAATGGACCCTGCATTTTAACTTAATAGCCACGTTTGCCCTTGCACATGTAATTGCTTGAATTTTAGTTTTAATTCTCCCTCTCTCACTGTAATTATGAGAACAATTAAGTGCCAGAGTTCAAAGCTTCTCAATTTCAAGAAAAGAGGGAGCGCCAAATGAACTCCCTTTTCCTGCCTTGAAATTCTAATTTGCTAAAACAGCTGCAACTAACATCTTAGTGCTTTGCAACTGGTAACACACTTTCGCTTGGAAAGCTCCATTTAGGAGTGGCCTCAGACAGTATGGAAAATGGTGTTAAAAGTTATTAAACTAGGAACAGAGAATTGTATGGACATTTTCCAACCAATCAGCAAAAGCCTGTCTAGGTCCAACTGAGTCCACTGACACCAAAGAAGACTGGAACCCCCCAAAATCTCTCATTCTGACTTTTTAGACTCCTGACTATGGCCCCCATCACTCTCTAGGAGAACCTGATTGTGTCCTGAGCTTGGGGAAAGGAAACAAAGTTAAAGCTTGAACCAGGACCTGAATCTGTTAAACACTAGAAAAGGTAATGGCTTCAAACTTGAGTAAGCCAGTCTACTCATTGGGTGATGGCCTCCCACTAGTTGGTTGTAAAATTTAACATGACCCAGCTTCTTGGTTCTTTGTGACTCCGAGGAGATAACTTGAGTGCTTGTGGAAATCAAACAGGGCAGTTATTCCCATGGGCTCCAGAACATACATATGTATTGAATCCTTGATAGGTATGTGCTTTGGGAAAGCAACTCTCACCCAAGGCTGCAGGGAATATTAGAATGAGTTGAATTCAGAGTCAAACTAGAAACCAAATATGAAAGTTCAAAAGGACAAGTTCAAGACACTACATTGAAGGGGCAAGGAGAAGGAAAAAAGCAAGGGTAGACACAAAACCTGGAATTCAAGCATCAGGGTGAGGTGTGTCTATGATGAATGGTTGGGGCATTACCTAGGGCAAACAATGTTTTCAGCATCTGTCTTATGGGCCATGCAGAATGTAGGTAAGCTAGCCAAACTGAAAAGATCAAAAGGGAGATGGACTGAAGAGATGTGAATAGAAGGGAATAAGATGTATTTTCCTCAAGTACAGTGGAGAAGTGAGATGACTTCACTGGTAATAAAAAGAAAAGCAGAATATGGAAAGTGCCTTGCTAGAGAAACAAATAAAGACCCAAAGGAATATGGGAAAAAGGGACATTGGTTTTGATTCAGGAAACCTTGGAAGGCTTCATGGAGGAAGAAGCATTTGAACTGAATTTTCACAGATAGCATTTCAAAAGCAGAGACGGTGAGGAGAAAACATTCTGAGTGGAAGAAATTCAAGTTCAAAAGCCAAGAAAGGTGAGAATATACAGCGCATCCTTGGAATGCATTTCTGGAATATATAGAGGGCAAAATGTTCCCATATTAATTTGGTTGGATTATTTAGGTCAAGTTACCTAGATGCAGAGCCTGAGACAAGAATTTGCATCCCAAGACACATGATTTATTGAGAGTGCTCTTGGGAGAGAAAGAAGATGTGTCGGGAGAACTAGCTGAGCAAGACTGTGGGCTCCTCTGGAGTCCAGCTTCCACTTCATCTCACAAGCAGCTTTGCAACAGGAATTGTACCACAGAGTTGATCCCAATTTAAGGAAAAAGGATCAGCCTTCTGTACTCCTGAATCCAACACTCATTGGCTTCAGGCTGTCCTGAGTCCAAGGAGATGAGCCTCACTTCCTGGGCACAAAGGGTCCCGTTGGCTTAGGGCAATTTTCTAGACAAGGGAGCAGCTGTAAGTCTTTAGTTGCCAACACACAAAGCAGCTGGGCATGGATATACTGTCCTAGTATATGGGATTGAGGTGAGGCACCAGAGCCTGCTGCCTACCAGTTTGGCTGTTCACCTTAGATAACGATATCCTAGTGTACTGCAAATAAAGGATATTTTGGTAACTCATAATTTCTTTAATTGTCCCTTGTTTCCTCTATGGAGGATGAGCTGGAAGAGAATATGTTCCAACTCATAACTCTAATGGACACACCTTGAACCAAGGTCCTGGTGACAACAAGAGATCTGGCAAGAGAGTGCCACACTCTCTGAAACTCCTTCCGCTTCTAATCCCAGCTTTTCTTTTCCCCACAGAGTGTCATAGTCAGGATATATTCTTGACTGAATTTGAGTCATGATCTTCGTTGCCTGGGTAACATTTTAGCTTAACCATCCATTGATCTCAAATTGAAGGAAAGACCTGAGCCCAGAAGTAGAGCAAGCACTGTATAAGGATACAAAACAAGTGACCAGAATTTGGTGTTAAAATTCTGGATCAACCAAGGCCATTTCTAAGGTGAAGGACTTTTAAATGAGCTCTGAGTGGTTGAGAAGCAAGATTATATGATTTTCAAGAAAAACCAGGATCATAGTTTAGTTGCTTATAACAAAGAATTAATGAAGGCAGTAGTTCTGGATCTGATCACTTAATGAGCTTGTTAGTTTCTGGAACATGATCATAGAAGATAGTCTGCCCAAGGTTTGTTTGTTAAACCAGAAAATTTCTTCTAACTATTTAAAAGAATAAAGTCTTGGGGTTATATCATAAAGACATGGGAGTAACTTGAAGGAGCTCTTGTTGGCCAAATCTAGAACAATTTGAGCATCAAAATATTTAAAGAAGGTAATCCCTGAGTCCATACCAAAAATAGCTAGACAGACCAATAAATAAACAGGGGAGAAGGAAGGCTCTTGCTTCAACAGAATGCTGATTCCTGGCTGGTAGATAAAGCAGATGAACAAGAGTTTGAAAATCATTATTTTGTAGCCATCATAGCAAAGATAGGAGCAGGCAAGAATCATCAAAGGATGCTTAATTCATGGAGAAATTTTGATGAGGAGCAAGATAGTTGCATGGTCGTAAGTGTCTTTGACAAACTGTTTTATTAGTTGCAAGTGAAGCATATTAACTACACTGTGAAGAAACTGGACAGCACCTGGAAGGGGAAAACCTTGGATAATACTTTGGGTGACCAAAATCATCATCACCGATGATGAGCTGGTGGACATCCTATGCCTCTGAATGTGATATCTTGACAAAGGCACAATATCCCCCATGCAATATCCCAGCTGAAAATACAGAACTCAATCTGGGCACGAGGAACTCTGGGAAATTCCCAAATAAGGAATATTCAACTAAAAAGAGGCAGTCATACTATTCAAAACTGTCAATGTCATAACTGAAAAGACAGTCTGAGAAACAGTTCCAGATGAAAGAAAACTAAACAATTAAATGAAATGTGTGCTTCTACACTGGATCTTGCAGTAGAAGGAAAATAATGTCATAAATGTCCTGAAATTCACAAGCGACTGTGGTTTATTTAAAGACTATCCTTAAAAAAAAAAAAAAGACTACCCTTATCCTTAGGAAATATAAACTTAAGAACCTTCTGGTAAAAATTCATAATGTATGCTACCTACTCCTTAATGGTTTACAAAAAATATATTTATGTATATGTGTATGTATGTATATTTAGAGAGAGAAAAGGAAAATGAATAAGTCCAAATGTTGAGAACAGATAAATTTGGGTGTTTGTTGTGCTACTGCTGCAGCTTTTTTGTTAGTTTCCAAATAAAAAGTTATTAACAGTTATGATGTTAAAAAAAAGTAGGGGCAACTCAGTACAACTATATCAATAGCATTATCCCAAAAGTATTCCCTGTCAGCTGAATAAAACAGAGTCCATTCCTTCTACCTTGACTCCCATGCACAACCAGTGACCTGACACCTAGACTAATGCTGATGCTTCTGGAGTGGTTTCTTGGGCTCTGAAATTCACCCTCTCTAACCACTTGGCTCACTGCACACAAAATGAGTTACCCTATGGAAGGAAGCTAAGTTAGGGTGGGTGTCTGTCCTCTACAAGAAATCTTTTAAGGCCCCAAGTTGACTACCAAATACTGATCAAACACATTTGCTTGACCATCAAGACCCTTCAAATGTGACCCCAAATTGATATTCCTTCTCTACCTTCTGCTGATATCCACAACAAAAGCTAATGTAATAAAACATGAGCTTTGGGGTCAGAAAGACCCTGAGTCCCCACACAACTCCAAAATGAGTTGTGTGAGATTTGGTAAGTTCCTCCCCCTCTCCGAGGTGTAATTCCTCCATTTGTCAAAAAGGAAATTATAGCACAGAATAAAATAAGATGATGACAAAGATGATTATATGATTACACCTCATCAGCTCCCCTGGGTCTGTAATGACTGCCATTCCCCAATTTTCTGCAAAAGTTTCTTTTGACAGAAATTCCCTCATCCTTGATTTTTCTGTCTCCTCGAGAGCATTCTTTGATCCACCCTGAACCTCACTTCTTCTGTAGAAAGTCTTCCATCTTCCCCACACATCTGTAATTGCTCTCCAGTCTACATTCTCATAACCCTTTTTTCTTAAACCCTTTGTTTGTACAACTCATATTTTATTCCCCAGACTTGTCTCAGGATCAGACCAAATGAGCTTTCAGTAAGTGTGGCCTCAGGGCATGTGGGTCCTTCTCCCCTGCTGAGTATTGGGTATGACCAGTGGGTATCCCGTGTAGTAAGTACTTGTATAGTATTATCCCCCATTTCAGATCACACATTTGTTTAGGGTAGTCACCATATATTGTATTCATCCGAACTCCCCACAGGGTACTCAGCAGGGTACAGTGGGCTTCTGTGCCCTCAATTCTGGTGAAATAATAATAATGATAATAACCACTAACACTTACTGAGTACTTACTACCTTCCTGGTCCTCTTCTAGGTACTTTATACATATTAAAACATTTAATCTTCACAGTGATTTTTATGAGGTAGATGGTATTACTAGTCCATTTCCCAGATAAGAAAACTGAGACACAAAGAGGCCAAATAACTTTTCAAAGCCAGCAAAGTGGCATAGCCAAGAACAGAACCCAGAGAGTCGGGCTCCAAAATTCACCCTCTTAACCATTACACTTTATCCTTAGACCACATTAGGGCATCTGAAGGACAGCACAGTTCACCACTGTGACAGCAAGCAGAAGGTCTGCAAATAGAGAAGGTGTGTCACTTGAGGTGTCCATGCCACAGGCCAGCCACCCACCTGGTTGTTCTCAGGGGCCATGTTCTGTCTGTTATTGTCTGGGGTCTCTCCAGCAAGGTCACTGCTTTCTTCCATCATCTTCCCTATTCCTTCCCCCAAGCCAGCAACTACTCTTTTCCTACCACTTATCTGTGAGAACTGGATGTCTCACCACCCAGTCTCTCCCTCTATTAGATTTTTACTGCAATAATGCTTTGTAACAACCCCCCCATCCCCCCTGCCACCCAAATCTCAGTGGCTTAAATAACAGATGCTTATTTCTCTTCTCTAAAGGTCAGCTGTGGTTTGTCAAATCTTGATTGAGTTTACCTGGTTCAGGTGGGCTAGGTTGGACTCAAATTCAGATCACATTCAAGTCTGCTCCATGTGTTTTCATAATTTTGAGACCAGATAAACATCAAAGACAAGTTCTTCATAAGACAAATGGTGGCGCAAAAGCACCTAAACTAACCACAGAGCATATTTAAGGTTTCTGAACATGGTATGTCTGCTAATGCTTTATTGGCCAAAGCAAATCATATGAACCCAAAATGAACAGCATAGGAATGAGTACTCTCTCTACTCTACTAGAAGGGAAAATCACGTGGCAAAGGAGCATGGAAATATAACCGTATTTCACGAAGGACCGAAAAATTGGGAATGGTAACCCAGTCTACAGAAGTCTCCAATGCCCCAGAGACAGCAATGCAGTGGGGTTCCAACACAAACAGCATGTTCTGCCCTTGGCCTCCGATGTGGACTCAGCCCCAGCCATCGTTTGGGAGTGGATGGATGAGACCATACCATCAGTCATGGCCAGAGTGCATATCATGTATAACACACATGCCTCAGAAATGTCATGTCGCCCAGTTTGAGTAGGCAGGGTACCATTATGCAACCAACCAACAAAAGCTATTAAACACCTCACCTGCAAGGTCAACTCAGTATTATTGAGTCTGAAAGAGAAACGGTGTGTCAAGGACCAATTGACCTCCCCAGAAAGACATGACTAACACACCTGGCAACACTGATTGAACAAGCTGGTGTGTGATTAAGTTCTCAGCCACACAGAGGACCTCCTGGAGAAAAGGATGGTGTTTTATAAAGTGGTAATTGCACAGCACAGAGAGCATGCAGAGAAAGCCTTGGGGAGCTGAGACCTCTGAAAGAGGACCTTGAATGTCCTAGAGATAGAAAAAGCAAATAGAAAGTGTTAGATACGCCTTTCCAGAAAGGATAACCAAATAAGTCAGGAGAGACGGGGGCCGATAATAGTGTAGGATATTATAGGATTGTCATTTAATAGAGTTTTAGAAAATGATATTCCAGGACCAAGAGGGAGATAAAGGAAAATAGCCTGGGCTGACAAATACCATGCTGCCCTGATCTGGGAGAAATTCCTAAGCTGTCTTTTCATGTTAAAGTTCCATTTTCTGTGTTATTTTTTTAGTGCTTCAAGCCCATGTACTTTCTGACTAAACTGTGTAGAGAGAAACAAAATTCAAATGATCCAACACATGTCACCCAGAACCACTGAGCCCTGCCATTCTTTTTTAAAGACGACCCCCATGAGAGTTCTAGTTTCAGTTTGCGATTTCCATTTCAACCAGAGCTAGCTGGGATGATACTTCTCCCTTCTCTGCTCTTCAGTGTGGGAGCCAGTTGGGATTCTTTAAAAGGCCTGCTGAGTTGCTGAGTATTCTGGAAGGATGCAACATTGCAGTAGCCCTGGCTGAACCAATAAATCAGGACCTGGAAGCACCAGCCTTTTTGGCCTCCTGTTTTTCACAAACAAAAGGAAATGCAGTGCTTTTTCTTTCTTCCTTTGTGGCAATGTAGGACCCGAGGGGTTTAAGATGAGGAAAAAGAATTAAAAGCTGAAAGCTAGATCGTTTTCTAGCTTGAGTTAAAATCTACTTTGGGATTATAAATGTCATTACAGCAATTTCTAGCTCTCACCCAAATCTGGTTTCAGGAGCACCGGAAGATTAAACATCCCTGCCTCTTGGCAGTGGGGTGGAGGTTTTGGACAGGTTCTGGCCAATGGCCAGAGATGTGAATGAAGCAGTGAAAAGTTTGTGTATGTTGTTCTTCCCCTGCCTGTTGAACAAGGAAGCTGCTTGTTCTTGATGCTGTGGCTAAAAGTAGCGCCCCCTTCTGCCTGGACCACTATCGTCTGGAGGACTGTTATCCTGGGGGATTTTGTGAACACTCAGTGGATGTTGCCTTGGCAAGAAATACGCCTTCCTTGGGTTCAGGCACTGAGATTCCAGGACCGTTTGTCAATCACAGTTCAAGCTACCTACCTTGACTAATAAATACTAACCAATATCTACACGGGACCAAACTACAGTAACTTTAACTTAGGCTGGAATAATTATGACTAGACAAAGTAGACCCCAAAGGGCAGAGGGCGTGAGCAGCATGAACGGATCTTCCAAGTTCCTCTGTGGGTCTTACTCATAGATGAATCCCTCAGAATATCATTTAGCAGCTAGTAGTTCTTCCTTTAAATACAATTCAAACAGGGTTTCATCTTTCTAGATTAAAGCAGAAAATTGGAAGGGAGGGTGTTCAGAGGCACCCTTGCAGCAACAAACAGAGGCAGCTGACAATAACAGCTTATCCACTTGGGTGTTTTTGCTGCATTCTTGATCCTGAATTAGGTGAGTTATCAAGTTCTCCTTTTTACTGTCTGATTTTCTGAAATGTCACTTCGAGTGTATGTTGACAATGATTGTTCAATGTCTCCTCTATGACCTAGATCACCCTGTCATATCAAATATTTCATAGAAAGGATACAGTTTAAAGAATATCAGGTGCATGCTGTTGTTGATAGGAAGCCAGTGCAAGCACATAGCTTGAATATATGCCATGGTTTCTTACCACTGGTCCACAGCATGGATCTGAGTGTAGAAACAAAACGCCTAAGAAGGGTAGGGCATTAGCTTCTTATTACCAAAGAACAGTGTGATTTACAGTAGGAACTTCATTATACACATGCAGACATACAACAGCCCTGTCTAGGATTGCACGCTTCACCTGTACTGTCACAATTTCTTGGGGACTCTTTTCTAAGGCCAAGTCTACCTGAAAATTAGGAACCCCAGGTAAACAGAACTATAGATCTTTGGTTGTCATTTTCTCCTGCACACTTGACCACTGTTCATAAAGAGCAAAGCTGGCACGTGGTGCAGGAGGGAAACTTGATGGATGCAAACAGATCACATTGTTCTAGAGTCATTAGATGTTTATATCCCACTTTGAAATATTCATAACCCACCTCTACAAGCTAATCAAATCATAGGGTTTCCTAAGCATCATCTATCACTTTTCCACATCAGAAGCCAAGCAAGGAGGGTGACTAATAGAAAAACTATGGTGAATTTAATTTCTAACCAGTTACCTCCCTGAGTGGATGTCTTGTCTTTCTTTTGAAAAGTGCCTTGGAATTTAAAGATGGGTACTTTGTTTTCTGGGCCAGCCTATCTTCCAGAATTGCATCTGAAAAGTCTTTTCCTGTGAGCACTGGCTAACGTTTCTGTTTCACAGCAAGGAGTTTGGAGTGATGATGAAAAAAGGATAAATGGGACTGAGCCATGCCAAGTAACTAAGTACAACCTCTAGGAGGTCCCTGTATCTCTATGGCACATGATTAAGTGTCTTTGGTAAAAAGTCCATGTTGAATTGGGAAACTTTTACAGAGAAAGAATTCAATGGTGACTAATTCTTTCACAAATTAGGGGCAGTCAAGGGCCCCTCATTCTACCTTTCATGGCCACATGAATAATCAGAACTTTGCAGCCATCATGTACAAAGTGGGTAGTCAGACACAATCATTTGTAAGCACAGTTAAGAATGATGAATTTGTGGACAGGGCCCTGATCTTAATTGTATCCTTCTCTATCAGTTAGACCAAATGGTCAGACCAAAATGATGGGATTTAATTGTAAGAGGACTTTAAAGTGGGCCTGTGGGTGTCACTAGTAACTATGCTCATATTTTCAAGAACAGCAGTCATCTGGTTTAAGAACAAATATACTGTAATTCAGGGCTTTCCTTGATGTAGACTCAGTGACTTGCAAAACTAAAAAGAAAAAGAAAGGAAAATGGAGTTAAGAAGTTATTCTGTCTGATCTATCCACTTTTACCAAGGAATTACTCTTTTCACCCCCCCACTAGGAAACATGGAGCTAAAACGAGACAAGTTTCTGCTATAATAATTGAGATCACAAGAATGCATATATTTGATTGAGGAATTAACATTTGCTTACTTTTGAAGAACTTCTTGCTAATATGTGACAGTTAAACTATTCAAAGTAACCACTTTAGTTTCACATGACAGAGATTTGCTTATTTCTAAGAGGTCATGAAATGAAGGATTGAATCATTGTATTTTTGTTCTCTCAAGCCTGTAAAACTGAGTAATCTTCTAATTCTGCCACTACAGGTACGATATTAAGGCCTGCCATTTGCTGACTGAAAGACTGGAACAAGAATGGTATAAGACCGGAGGGTACTGTTTCAATGTGGAGTTTTTCTTGTAGGAAACCAGACTAATTGAGAGACCAGTAAGCATGGAGGAGTAGTTGATATTTCAATCATGGATTGTCACTAAGGCCTATTGATTCTTTCCTACTTAAGAGATTCTGAAACAGTCATTGAAGAAGGATGATTGTGTGGGTGTGTGTGTATAAGAGAGGGATGGAAAGGGTTGGGCTACTTCCCAAAATCATTCTGCATGAAAACATAGGTGTGTCAACTTAAAACTCATCCTTAGGCAGTTTTGTTGGTGATCTGTCTTCAAACACACCCCAGCAAAGGCAGGAAAATGCAGTTTGGTTGAAAGAGGCTCAGAAGCTGTGTGCTGACAGGGTCTTGGTGCTCCAGCCAGTTGTCAGGCCTGAGTCTCTGAGGTGGGAGAGCCAAGTTCAGGACGTTGGTCCACCACAGACCTCCTGGCCCCTTGTAATATCAATCAGCAAGAGCTCTCCCAGAGTTCTCCCTTTCAACACTAAGAGGCAGCTCCACTCAACGACCAGCAAGATCCAGTGCTGGACACCCCATGTCAAAACAACAAGGAAGACAGGAACACAACCCCACCCATTAGCAGAGAGGCTGCCTAAAATCGTAATAAGGTCACAGACACCCCAAAACACACCCCCGGACTCAGTCCTGCCCAGCAGAAAGACAAGATCCAGCCTCATCCTCCAGAACACAGGCACCAGTCCTCTCCACCAGGAAGCATACACAACACACTGAACCAACCTTACCCACTGGGGACAGACAACAAAAACAAAGGGAACTACAAACATGCAGCCTTTGAAAAGGATATTCCAAACACAGTAAGTTAAGCAAAATGAGAAGACAGAGAAATACAGAGAAGATGAAGGAGCAAGGTAAAAACCCACCAGACCAAACAAATGAAGAGGAAATAGGCAGTCTACATAAAAGAATTCAGAGTA
The DNA here is from genome assembly GCF_026419965.1 of Kogia breviceps. Taxonomy (NCBI): domain Eukaryota; kingdom Metazoa; phylum Chordata; class Mammalia; order Artiodactyla; family Physeteridae; genus Kogia; species Kogia breviceps. Next base: position 36,964,759 of record NC_081323.1, read on the forward strand.
ATGATAGTAAAGATGATCCAAAATCTTAGAAATAGAATGTAGAAAATACAAGAAATGCTTAACAAGGCCCTAGAAGAACTAAAGAGCAAACAAACAATGATGAACAACACAATAAGTGATATTAAAAATTCTTTAGAAGGAATCAATAGCAGAATAACTGAGGCACAAGAATGTATAAGTGACCTGGAAGATAAAATAATGTAAATAACTACCACAGAGCAGAATAAAGAAAAAACAATGAAAAGAATTTAGGACAGCCTCAGAGACCTCTGGGACAACATTAAATTCACCAGCATTTGAATAATAGAGGTTGCAGAAGAAGAAGAGAAAAAGAAAGGGACAGGGAAAATATTTGAAGAGATTATAGTTGAAAACATCCCTAATATGTGAAAGGAAATAGTCAATCAACTCCAGGAAGCACAGAGAGTCCCATACAGGATCCAAGGAGAAAAACTCCAAGACACTTATTAATCAAACTATCAAAAATTAAAAACAAAGAAAATATATTAAAAGCAGCAAGGGAAAGGCAACAAATAACATACAAGGGAATCCCCATAAGGTTAACAGCTGATCTTTCAGCAGAAACACTGCAACCCAGAAGCATGTGGTAGGATATATTTAAAGTGATGAAAAGGAAAAACCTACAACCAAGATTATTCTACCAAGCAAGGATCTCATTCAGATTTGACAGAGAAATTAAAACCTTTACAGACAAGCAAAAGCTAAGAGAATTCAGCACCACAAACCAGCTTTACAACAAATGCTAAAGGAACTTATCCAGACATGAAACACAAGAGAAGGAAAACACTTGCAATAACAAACAAAAAATAATTGAGAAAATGGTAAACAGAACATACATATCAATAATTACCTTAAATGTAAATGGGTTAAAGGCTCCAACCAAAAGACATAGACTGGTTAAATCGATACAAAAACACGACTTGTATGTATGCTGTCTGCAAAAGACCCACTTTAGACCTAGGTCACATACAGACTGAAAGTGAGGGGATGGAAAAAGATATTCCATGCAAATGGAAATCAAAAGAGAGCTGGAGTAGCAACTCTCATATCAGACAAAATAGACTTTAAAATAAAGACTATTACAAGAGAGGAAGAAGGACACTACATAATGAGCAAGGGATCAATCCAAGAAGATATAATTGTAAATATTTATGCACCCATCATAGGAACACCTCAATACATAAGGCAAATGCTAACAGCCATAAAAGGGGAAATTGACAGTAACACAATAATAGTAGGGGAATTTAACACCCCACTTTCACCAATGGACAGATCATCTAAAATGAAAATAAATAAGGAAACACAGTCTTTAAATGACACATTAAACAAGCTGGACTTAATTGATATTTATAGCACATTCCATCCAAAAACAACAGAATACACTTTCTTCTCAAGTGCTCATGGAACATTCTCCAGGATAGATCATATCCTGGGTCACAAATCAAGCCTTGGTAAATTTACAAAAACTGAAATTATATCAAGTATCTTTTCTAACCACAATGCTATAAGACTAGATATCAATTAAAGAAAAGAACTGTAAAAAATACAAACACATGGAGGCTAAACAATACACTATTAAATAACCAAGAGATCACTGAAGAAATCAAAGAGGAAATCAATAAATACCTGATAACAAATGACAATGAAAACACGACCACCCAAAACATATAGGATGCAGCAAAAGCAGTTCTAAGAGGGACGTTTATAGCCATACAATCCTACCTCAAGAAACAAGAAAAATCTCAAATAAACAAACTAATCTTACACCTAAAGCAATTAGAGAAAGAGGAACAACAAAAAAAAAAAACCCAAAGTTAGCAGAAGGAAAGAAATCATAGTGATCAGATCAGAAATAAATGAAAAAGAAATAAAGGAAATGATAGCAGAGATCAACAAAACTAAAAGCTGGTTATTTGTGAAGATAAACAAAATTGATAAACCATTAGCCAGACTCATCAAGAAAAAGAGGCAAAAGACTCAAATCAATAGAAGTAGAAATGAAAAAGGAGACGTAACAACAGACACTGCAGAAATACAAAGGATCATGAGAGATTACTACAAGCAACTATATGCCAATAAAATGGACAACCTGGAAGAAATGGACAAATTCTTAGAAATGCACAACCTGCTGAGACTGAACCAGGAAGAAATAGAAAATATAAACAGACCAATCACAAGCACTGAAACTGTGATTAAAAATCTTTCAACAGACAAAAGCCCAGGACCAGATGGCTTCACAGGAGAATTTTATCAAACATATAGAGATGAGCTAACACCTATCCTTCTCAAACTCTTCCAATATATAGCAGAGGGAGGAACACTCCCAATCTCATTCTATGGGGCCACCATCACCCTGATACCAAAACGAGATGAAAATGTCACAAAGAAAGAAAACTACAGGCCAATATCACTGATGAACATAGATGCAAAAATCCTCAACAAAATACTAGCAAACAGAATCCAACAGCACATTGAAAGGATCATACACCATAATCAAGTGGGGTTTATCCCAGGAATGCAAGGATTCTTTATTATACACAAATCTATCAATGTGATACACCATATTAACAAATTAAATGAAAAAAACCATATGATCATCTCAATAGATGCAGAAAAACTTTTCAACAACATTCAACAGCCATTTATGATAAAAACCCTCCAGAAAGTAGGCATAGTGGAACTTACCTCAACATAATAAAGGCCATATATGACAAACCCACAGAAAACATCATTCTCAATGGTGTAAAACTGAAACCATTTCCACTAAGATCAGGAACAAGAAAAGGTTGCCCACTATATTATTCAACATAGTTTTGGAATTTTTATCCACAGCAATCAGAGAAGAAAAAGAAATAAAAGGAATCCAAATAGGAAAAGAAGAAGTAAAACTGTCACTGTTTGCAGATGACATGATAGTATACATAGAGAATCCTAAAGATGCGATCAGAAAAGTACTAGAGCTAATCAATGAGTTTGGTAAAGTAGTAGGATACAAAATTAGTGCACAGAAATCTCTTGCATTCCTATACCCTAACGATGAAAAATCTGAAAGAGAAAATAAGGAAACACACCCATTTACCTTTTCAACAAAAAGAATAAAATACCTAGCAATAAACCTACCTAAGGAGACAAAAGACCCGTATGCAGAAACCTATAAGACACTGATGAAAGAAATTAAAGATGACACAAACAGATGGAGAGATATACCATGTTCTTGGATTGGAATAATCAACATTGTGAAAATGACTATACTACCCAAAGCAATCTACAGATTCAATGCAATCCCTATCAAACTATCACTGGCATTTGTCAAAAAACTAGAACAAAAAATTTCACAATTTGTATGGAAACAGAAAAGACCCCACATAGCCAAAGCCAAAATGGAGCTGGAGGAATCAGGCTCCTCGACGTCAGACTATACTACAAAGCTACTGTAATCAAGACAGTATGGTACTGGCAGAAAAACAAATATAGATCAATGGAACAGGATAGAAAGCCCAGAGATAAATCCACACACATATTGTCACCTTATCTTTGATAAAGGAAGCAAGAGTATACAATGGAGAAAAGATGGCCTCTACAATAAGTGGTGCTAGGAAAACTGGACAGCTACATGTAGAAGAATGAAATTAGAATACTTCCTAATACCATACACAAAAATAAACTCAAAATGGATTAAAGACCTAAATGTAAGGCCAGACACTATAAAACTCTTAGAGGAAAACATAGGAAGAACACCCTATGACATAAATCACAGCAAGATCCTTTTTGACCCACCTCCTAGAGAAATGGAAATAAAAACAAAAATAAATGGGACCTAATGAAACTTCAAAGCTTTTGCACAGCAAAGGAAACCATAAAGAAGAGGAAAAGACAACCCTCAGAATGGGAGAAAATATTTGCAAATGAAGCAACTGACAAAGGATTAACCTCCAAAATAATCAAGCAGCTCATGCAACTCAATATCAAAAGAACAAACAACCCAATCAAAAAATGGGCAGAAGACCTAAATAGACATTTCTCCAAAGAAGATATACAGACTGCCAACAAACACATGAAAGGATGTTCAAGATCATTAATCATGAGAGAAATGCAAATAAAAACTACAGTGAGGTATCACCTCACACCAGTCAGAATGGCCATCATCAAAAAATCTACAAACAATTAATGCTGGAGAGGGTGTGGAGAAAAGGGAACCCTCTTGCACTGTTGGTGGGAATGTAAATTGATACAGCCACTATGGAGAACAGTATGGAGGTTCCTTAAAAAAAACTACAAATAGAACTACCATACGACCCAGCAATTCCACTACTGGGATTTCTCAGGGTATATCCCTGAGAAAACCATAATTCAAAAAGAGTCATGTACCACAATGTTCATTGCAGCTCTATTTACCATAGCCAGGACATGGAAGCAACCTAAGTGTCCATCAACAGATGAATGGATAAAGAAGATGTGGCACTTATATACAATGGAATATTACTCAGCCATAAAAAGAAATGAAATTGAGTTATTTATAGTGAGGTGGATGGACCTAGAGTCTGTCATACAGAGTGAAGTAAGTCAGAAAGAGAAAAACAAATACCATATGCTAACACATATATATGGAATCTAAGGGGAAAAAAAGTCATGAAGAACATAGGGGTAAGACGGGAATAAAGACACAGACCTACTAGAGAATGGACTTTAGGATATGGGGGGGGAAGGGTAAGCTGTGATGAAGTGAGAGAGTAGCATGGACATATATACACTAACAAACGTAGGATGGATAGCTAGTGGGAAGCAGCCGCATGGCACAAGGAGATCAGCTCAGTGCTTCGTGACCACCTAGAGGGGTGGGATAGAGAGACGCAAGAGGGAAGAGATATGGGAACATATGTATATGTATAACTGATTCACTTTGTTATAAAGCAGAAACTAACACACCATTGTAAAGCAATTTTACTCCAATAAAGATGTTAAACAAACAACAAAATAACTCATCCTTACCCACGCCTAGAGATGTAATCTTTTCAGCAAGTAGCATTCTAACTTAGAGTATCTTAGTATTTCCACCAGTCTCAATTTGTCTATTTAAAGTATCCTTGCTACCCAAAACTCACATTCTATATGGAATTGTTAGTAATGAGAGACCCAGACCGTTGTTCTCCATGATCTAATGTCTCCAATCATACTGGAGTTCTGGCCTTGCACTCTTCTAAATGTTTGCCTGTTTCCCTGAGCTTGGGGCCCATGAGTAGACATCAGGGGATCCATGAACATGTTACTTTCTATGAAACTGTGTGTAAGCTTGTGTATGTATGTGAGTGTGTGTTTCTGAGAGAAGGGTGCATAGCTTTCATTGGGGTCTCAGAGTACATTCTTAACCTTCACCCCCCAAAATGGCAAGAAACAGTGCCCAAAGAAAGAATCCCTTCTGCAGTGCACACCCAGCTCAACAGTACAGGTACTCCTTCTGTCCTCTCAACATCTCTAAGGAGAATGTAAGCAAAGCTCATCTTGGTCCCTCTCTACATCCCCCTACTGTTTCTTCTCTTCCCTGCACTTTCTCGTCCACCTGGAAGCATCCTTGGCCCTCTATGAATCACATCCAGGTGCTCTCTGTTGAACGTATCCCCTCATGGGTGTTAACTACAGAATATATTAGCTCTCCCAGCACTCTTTTGCTCTACATTTAAAAACAAACAAAAAAGTCAGAGTTTACACCCAAAGAATAAATCTGATAGAATTTCAGACACTGTGGTGTCTAAATTGAAATTACTTCAAGGTCCCTCCAAACACCTTTCCAATCTCACCCGTAAACAACAATATTATGCTGCTTACAGGTGTGGCTGATTCTAGACAAACCATTTTCTTAAACTACAAGAAGTCTCCAAACGGGCACAATTCTAGTTCACCAGGAGAAAAATCAGCCAAACTTGTTGAGAGAGCAAATAAGGGTTGGCTGATTTTCACATTAATTTGTATTCTGATCACATAGCCTTATCTCTAAATTGTATAATGTCTCTTTAATAACCTTGAACTATTCAGGAATCTATACCAGTGCCCTCTCTACAAAGAGAAAAAAGTAGGGTATGGCTGAAGTTGCTTATCTTGCTTTTACTAAAACACAGAAGAGCAACTTTTAGAAGAAAGTGCAGGCAGGGGAGTGGTGTGCACTTTCTTGCCTTGCACTGCACTTCTCCAGACCAGAGCAGCCTTTAGAGTCTGTGTCAGCTCACATGTACAGACATAATCTTCTCCTGGAGAGGACAATGTAGCCAGTTATCTGTTGATGGTTCTAAGAAAAATATATGTGTCTAATGAAACTGCTTAAATGAGCCTGGAAAGAAGGACCATTTTAGACCATCCCTGCAGTTTCTACCAGTTTCCTGTGACACTCCCCAAACCTAATCATCTTCCATCTTTTGCCCACTTTTCTGAGCCAGGGTGTATGTGTTTCTCTGTTCCATTATCATTAATGGGAATTGGGAGCACTTAAAGAGGAGGCAAGCCTTTCCCTAGAGATGTAATTTCGTGCATTAAGATATTAAAACATGAGAGGATACACATTGATACATAGTAGATCCATGTGATTGGCTCCATTAACACTAATGGGAACGAGGCCCCATCTCCCTGCTGAGCTGATGGGGCAGATAGAAAAACCCTTGCACCACAGGAGGCCCAGGCTTGCTGACCGACCTCACCCTTTTGTGTATTTTCCTTTGTTTTCAAATCCAGCTGAATATATATGGCAGAGGCCCCTGAATGAATATAGATATGGGGTCTTCACCCTGCCAGTGGGTAGTCTATGGGGGATGGGTTTAAATGAATGCATGAGACTGATCCCATAAGCCACATATAAACATCAGTCCAATCAAGGTATGGTCACATGCTTCAAAGAATAGACAAAGCAAATTAGGGATATCAGTTTTCCCAGAAAGGAGATGCAAAATCCTGAAACTCAAAGATATCTGCATGCTGCAGACTCCCGCTTATGCCTGCTACCCAGGGGACCAGCCGTTCCCTGATGGGCTCACCGCCCACATCATTCCACTCCAAGCCTCACCTGCCTTCCCTCCTTTAGGGGAAAATGTGTACTTAATTGCCTTTCCTTTGATGTTTGTTCTCTGTCATACTTTCTGATATTCTCTCCCCTCTGAATGTTTTATGTATGTCATATATACTCAATTACAAAATTCCATCCCTCCCAAGCATAAAATTAAGAGGAGATACAACATTATAAGGAAAAAGACAACATGGTCAAATTATTCACCAAGAGCCATAAGTCAGCAAGGAATACAGGTCAAGGATCCAGGGGAAAGTTAGAGTAATGTGTAGCAATTAAAGCCATGGACTTGGATATTCCTGGGTTCCAGCCAAATGTTTAATGTGCGATCTCAATCAAGTCATTTAACCTGTCCTGTCTCCACATTGTTAAAATTAAAAAATCAAGTCTACCTTGCAGGATTGCGAAGCTTTGGACTGCTAATCTGTGGCCACCCTAATGCATCATAAAAAACATGCCCCAAATCCCAGTGGATCTGTGGGCTGGCTGTATGGTTCTGAAGATCTGGCATGGCTGACGTTGGCCAGCTTGCTTATGTGTCCTTGATGAGTTGGTCACTCAGGTCTGGCTGGTCTAGGATGACCCCAGCTGGGATGGGCTCCCTGTGGCCTCTCTTTATCCAGCTGTGCCCCCTATACTTGTTCTGGGGATGGAGGTCTGAGAGAGAGAGAGGGTGGTACACAGGGGCCCCTAAGGCTGAGTGGTTACACAGTCATTTCCATTGCATTTTATAAGTTTAAGCAAGCCACATGGCCAAATTCAAAGTCAAGGGCTCAGGAAATAAACTCCACCTCATGAAAACAGGCATTGCAACAGGACCATATTGCAAAGGGTGTAACAAATGAGGAGTAGAGGATTGTGGCCATTTTGCAGTCCGTCTTTCACAAGGCCAAATAAATCAATTGTTAAAGGGCTTAGCAATGCCCAGCACACAGCAAGTTGCTCAGTAGAATACACCTATTGTTAAAACCATGACAAACATAATGTCAATCCTACTTATTAACTATGAATTGTATAGTATTTTATCTGACACATGTTATATGTGTCTTCAGATTCTTTTGGTACCGACCTCTCCCAGATTCTCTAAGACACTTGCTCTGTCTTATTGTACAAATGACCGACTCTTCTCAGACCTCTGTGGCCCGACTACAAGTCACTTATCCCAGGAATGTCAAGCTCTCCACCTAGCTGAGCTTTTGGTTTGTCCCATGACATCTGAACTAATGAGAAAGACCACACTGTGGGGTCTGAGGTCTGTCACTCTGAGGGGCTGAAAAGCCATTGGATGAGTAAGCCTGGATGTGTGGGGGAGCCAGTCCCCTAAGGGGTCACCTTTGACCAGTGGAAAATAGGACACAAAAAGGAGCAGGCAAATAAATGTCCTCTCCTCATCCTTTCCCATGGACTATTCCACAGGGGCATAGTCTTTATAAATCTGGTACAGAGACATTGCCTGGGGCTGAGCAAGCACATCTGCCAGTCAAACATACTATATCTGTTCACAGATCCTCAGAAAGTAATGACTAGTACAGTACCCTGCCATCTTGATTTCCTTCCTTCCCTGCCTCACTTTCCTCTGTCTTCAGTCTCACTGTCCTGGGTTTCCAACTCCCAAAGAATGCTTTGACATTTAATCCTTGCCTCAGGCTCTGTTTCCAGGCAACTCTGGCTAAAATAAGTACATTTTTTATATATTTTGTGCATATATTACACATCTAAGTTACATATGAATCCATTTAAGATCAACAATGTACCAATATTCATCTAATGACTGGAGTTTATAGGCGTAACTTCTATATAATTCACACTTGTGTTCAGTGTACTGATGAGGACAATTCATATCCTTTTTGTGATGAAGTGATAAGACTGCTTCTGGAACAGCTCGGAAAACAGGCACAGAGGCAGGCATTGGGAGGAAAAACAAATTTCTCTAGTTCCAGTTAGTGCTGGTTTTAAGTTGGATCTGAGTCATGCAGCTGTAGATGTTCTGCAGAGCAGGTTGAATGGGTGTGGGGGCTTCCTTCCTTGTTCTCAGGTGTAGAAGAGCTGACACAAACTCTAAGTCTGCTCTGGGCTGCAGAAGTGCAGTGTGTGCTAAGAAAAGTGCCCACCACTCCCCTGCCTGCACTTTCTTCTAAAAGATGCTCTTCTACGTTTTTAGAAAAGTAAGATAAGCAATTCTGGCTGCAACCTACCCTTTTCTCTCTGTTGAGAGTGCACTGATATAGATTCCTGTATGGTCTGAGTTTACAGACATAATTATACAATTTAGAGATAAGGCTGTGTGATCAGAATACAAATTGACATGAAAATCAGCCAACCCTTATTTACTCTCTTAACAAGTTTGCCTGATTTTTCTCCTGTTGTACTAGAATTGTGTCCTTTTGGCAACTTAGTTTAGTTTAAGAAAATGGTTTGTGTAGAATCAGCAGCATAATACTGTCACTTCCGGGTGAGATTGGAAAGGTGCTGGGAGGGACCCTGAAGTAATTTCAATCTAGAGACCACAGTGTCTGAAATTCTATCAGATTTATTCCTTTGGTGTAAACTCTCACTCTTTCTTTTTGAGTGCAAGGAAAGGCTGGCCAAGCTGTACACATCCTGCAGACAAAGTCCAGAGTCCAGAGAACAAAGTGTTTTATCTCATGGAGTCTGCATTTTCCAAGTAGAGCTCAGTTTTTCTCCTTCCATACCTGCCATTAATATCCCTCCTTCCATATCCCTCTCTTCCTTATATTGTGACACAGTGTTTAAAGCATTTCCCCAAATGGAGAAATTTAAAAAAATTAAAAAAAAGGAAGAAGAGACATGAGAAAGCTTGCTTCCTCTCTCTGCCCTCTGCCATGTAAGAATATTAGAGAAGATGGCCATCTGCAAACCAGGAAGTGAGCCCTCACCAAACACGAGATCTGCTAGCATCTTGATCTTGGACTTCCCAGACTCCAGAACTGTAAGAAATAAATGTTTGTTGTTTAAAAATATAAATAAGAAAAACAAAACTGAGATGCCAGAAATGAACTAACAGGGGAGGAACTTTTGCTCCCCCCTCCCACGATTCCCAGATCCTGCTGACTCTTATAAGAGATGCTCAGGGCTTCCCTGGTGGCGCAGTGGTTGAGAGTCCGCCTGCCAGTGCAGGAAACACAGGTTCGTGCCCCGGTCTGGGAAGATCCCACATGCCGCGGAGCGGCTGGGCCCGTGAGCCATGGCCGCTGAGCCTGCGCGTCCGGGGCCTGTGCTCCGCAACGGGAGAGGCCACAACAGTGAGACGCCCGCGTACCAAAAAAAAAAAAAAAAAAAAAAAAAGAGAGATGCTCAGAGAGCCTCAATATCTTGAATATCCGATAAGAGAGTTGTTCTGGAGTTGAAGGCAGTGGGGGTGGGGTGGGCATTATCTGAGTCATGATACTGTAATGCTATCTGTCTAGGTTATCCCTTAGTTGGTGTGACCTCAGTTTATTGGGAGACACTATATGGTGGCATTTAGAGCAGGACTTTGACAAGGAGCCAGACCTAAGTTAATACGTGGGTTGTCACCCTAACTAAACTTGTGACCTTGAGTAAGTTGTATCACCCACCTTCCCTCGGTCTTGTAATTGGTAATATAATCCTCCTGGGCTAATGTCTTGGATCAGCTCCCCATAAGATGAGAACTCATGTGCAAGTAATTTTCTAAGGACTCGTGCTCAGGAGAGGCTGGTGAGTGAGGAAAGCTGGTCGAAAGAAAGAAGCCAAGCAAGTAGGGAGAAAGTTCGGGTAAATTCCTAACATCAGCCTGCTCCCAAAGGAAGCTTTGGAGTATGAATTACACTCCAGAGAGTTTGTGCCAACTCAAAGCAAATGAGCTGAGCTTTCATATTTCAAGACCAATCAGAAAGGCTTGCTTCTTCATCTATAAAATGAGAATCATATCTACATTACTGGGCTATTTGAATTCTACACTGTAAGTGGGTAAAACACTTGGCAAAGTGCCTGGTGCAAGGAAAGAACATGACATGTGGTGAGTTGTTTATAATAATGATCGTAATCATTATTGAAGAAATTAAGCAAGCTGCTTATGAGTCACATATCCCCCCACAGGAGAGCCTTGAAAGAGGACATGTGCTTGATCCTTTCCCTTGAGGCTCCCTGAGGAGTCACAGAAATTCTAGGCTGTGTGTTTACACTCTGGGTTATTTGGTACCCAAGTGTCTTCTTCTGCATGGTTCTAATTCTAAAACCAATTAGGATTAAAGTGAAGAGTAAAAAGGAAAATGATTCTGTCATGTGTTTGTCAGAGTTGTTCTGAAAATCTGAATATAAAAGATCAGACTGGGTTTCCCTGGTGGTGCAGTGGTTGAGAGTCCTCCTGCCGATGCAGGGGATATGGGTTCGTGCCCTGGTCCAGGAAGATCCCACATGCCGCAGAGCGGCTCGGCCCATGAGCCATGGCCACTGAGCCTGTGTGTCCGGAGACTGTGCTCCACAATGGGAGAGGCCACAACAGTGAGAGGCCCGCGTACCGCAAAAAAAAAAAAAAAAAAAAAAAAGAAAGATCAGACATGTGGACGCATTCATATGGAAGCAAAGTTGAATTGGAAATATTTCACATTGACCAATGTCATAATTTTGTTTGAAAGTAGAGTTTTGTCATCTCCCATTAGGTCTCTAAAACACACCTAGTATGTGGCAAAATGGAAATATATAGTGTGAATGAACCATATTCTTTTTTGAAAATATTCAGCAATTTTCCATCTTTCTTCCTCCTCATTCTGTGCACTTTTCTTCTAATAAAGAGGCACTCCGTGGCTCTTATTGGAAGAATATTCTCAAGTTACTGAAGACATTTTTCCTGCACACCCAGAGCCAGGAGGGCTGGGAGTTTACATCTTCCAGGATGAACGTTAATAATGACTGTTTGGCACTGAACCATGAAATGCCAGTTCCCTTGTCCTGAGGTAGGGTGAACTGTGGAGCTCCCCTTGGGGTCAGGTGGAGATGAGAATTTGCCTGAAATTTCTCCATCATCACTCAGCTACTTCCTGTCCCACGTCTACCTTTCCTTACTCCTTCATCAGTCTTTTTGGGGAACAATTCCATAATAAATCACTTCTAAGTGAATCTTTGTCTAAGGGTTAACTGCTGGAGTCCTGACCCAAGAAGCCACTAGTACAAAAGGAGTTTCTTAACAACTGTAAGACCAAGGTAAGCTATTAACACTGCATAATAAAAATTAACATTTTTTGCATGACTATAATTTATTAGGAAATGTGCAAAACAATTTATAGACTATAGTATCTATGGGCCAAATTTATAGATAAGGGACCCATACTAATAAAGGTTAAGTAAACTATTCATAGTCACGCAGCTAATTAGTGACTAACCACACTTTGATTCAAACTGTCTGATAAAAAAAAAAAAAAAAACAACTACATTCTTAAGCAGTCACCTCCTTTGAACCCTTGAACTTGAAACTAAGAAAGTGTGAAAGGAGATCCTTTAATTCTTATTCCAAGAGGCATCCATTTCAACCTCTGGATTAAGAGTCCAAGGAAATTCTGTCTTTGTTTTCAGATTTTCTCCTAGGTCAGCTTTGTGAATGTCTCTGGTTATTTCATCATATTCCATGGAGAAAAGTGTGGACTGACATTCCTCTTGCACTTTCATACTCTGTTGCTTAGATCTTCCTAGAGACCCCGTTGAGTCCCAATGCTAGCTGCCAGAGATTCTCCACCAAGGAGTGGAGTTTTAAATTATCAACAACAATAAAGGCTCATCCTCCAGAAATATAATATCCCTGAAACCTAACCTTCTTGAAGTTCAAAAGATAGTATCACTAAATTAAAAGGAAATCCTTGTATGTAGGATTGATCTTATTGGACATAATGAGGACTAGAGTTTCAATATGCCTCTCAAGTGTGTTGTAATGAGGAAGGAAAGAAAGACAAACAAGAAAGTGCAGATGAGGCTAATTCCGTGAACTCAGTACCACAAATGTACTGAACGTCTTCTGCATTTACTCACTTTGTTACACTAAGGCAGAACCCACGCCCCCACACCCGTCTTCATTTTGAACTTCACCATAACTCCTACAACCACATTCAACACAGCACCAACACTTCATAATGATTCTAAGGATAATACTCCCTTGGTATTTCTCCCTCATTCATAAAACCTATGTGGAAACCACAGAGCTAATGGTCATAAAAAGGAGTGAACACAGATGTATCGTCAAAGAGAAAAGAGCCATGGACTTAGAACCTTTCATTGTTTCCTTGTTCTTTCCCTCCTGTCATGTATTAACTTAAAGAACGATAGATAGTAAATCATTGAGACGCTTGCATTTTTTAGTGGATCCTCTCACATACTGAAGCATGTAAAATATACCATAAGTAGGTGCCTGAATCTTCTTTCCTACAAGAAGTCTACAGTCTAGTTGGGTGGTAAGACATTTAGATAGATGGATAAAGTGTGAAATAAGTAGATTCTATTTACAGTTCTATGGGTTTAGTGGATGAAGAAATCATTTAGAGACTGGCTGGTCAAGGCAAGCACTGTGAAGGAGGACAATTCTGAACAATAGCCTGCTGTGGGCAGGCTGAGAAGACTAGAATAGGCATCACATGCTCAGGGATCATATAAGCAAAGGTGTCACAGAAGGAAATTTATAGGATATTATCTGACTATCTGACGCACAGTGGGCCTATGTGCAGCAAAGAATTTACAACAAAAATTTGAGATATTTTAACTAAGGCTACATAGCCTTTTAAATAGTTTTGAAATGCCAAAGTCTCCCTTTATTAAACAATTGGTTGTTGACTAAAAAATTATATTACTAACCTATCTTTGAATAACAAACCACCATAAACTCAGTGACTTAAGACAACCATCATTTTATTACTCATAATAAAGCAATTATGGACAAGCGATGTGGACTGAGCTCAGCTGAATGGTTTTTCAGTTGGTCTAGTCTGGGGTCAACTCAGATGGGGCTGGGTGGTTTTGATGGCCTTGAATATATGCTCCTATTTGGAGACAGTCTAAAAGCACGGATTCATTCGCATTGGGGGTATATGTTCTACCTACCTCACTCTGTCCATACCCCCAGACTCTTCCATCCCTTCTATTCTGCACTAGGTAGTATCTGGCTCATGGACTCTGCCCTTCCAGCAGTGTCTTGGTGAACACTGATAAATGATACCCAGAGAGATAAATGATACCCAGAGAGATAAGAGTAATGGATCTGAAGCCAAAACATTTACCATTCTTTCATTATAGAGAAGGAATTCTAAGCAAGATTTCAAATTTGGAGATAAATCTTTGCTCTTTATCCTACTTTAAAAAAAAAAGTCACCTAGTACCATGAATGTTCTGGAATAGTTAGATTGAGAACTGATCAGCCTGTGTTGTTCAGTGCCCTACAATCAGGCATGGAAGGAGTCCATGGTCTCAGGAGAACATAGCTGTGATGAGCCTGAACAGTATTCGTGACATTCTTTACTCAGAGGGGTGAAAATAAATCTGTGTGCTCCTGGTAGATGTCTGCAGGCCCTGGCATAGATATGAAAAGAACATCTTCCTCCCTTTTGGCTTAGACATGAGACATACAGCACACCAGCAACCTTTTCCCCTTAACACCTATATAGGGATTTGTCAATACCTGAAGTATACTTTCAGTATTGAAAATCTAGCTTCTTGGGGCTTCCCTGGTGGCGCAGTGGTTGAGAATCCGCCTGCCACTGCAGGGGACACGGGTTCGTGCCCCGGTCCGGGAGGATCCCACATGCCGCGGAGCGGCTGGGCCCGTGAGCCATGGCCGCTGAGCCTTGCGCGTCCGGAGCCTGCGCTCCGCAATGGGAGAGGCCACAGCAGTGAGAGGCCCGCGTACCACAAAAAAAAAAAGAAAATCTAGCTTCTTAACCTCCTGATATTTGAGAAAAAATTATCATTTGGTGGCCTGAAACAGAATGTAACTAAATGGTACCCAAATAGGTTCAAAATTTTCATCTCTTTTCTAAAAGAATCCAAGACAGCCATTTTGACAAGCAGAATACTTTGTAGCAATGCTCTGTCTGCTTACAGCTGCTTTCCCAAAGGTGGGGAGGGTTCTCAAAGTGCTTCAGAAGTGTTAATACATTTGTTCCCCAAATGCCCTTAATTAATGTATAAAGAGCAAGAATTTATTGCCATTAACTAAAAGAGCCACATTAGCATCTGTCCACATCCCCTTTGCTCCTAACCCTGTGGTGCACATTGACCTAAAATCTAAATGTCATCTTTTTCATCTCTTTGCCTGAGGGCTTCTCTTGCCCCCCACATTTCTCTGCCCTGATGCACAGCAAGCTGAAAAGGACTAGAGAATGAACAGTCCTCAGGAGCAGCCATCAATGGCTGTCAGTAGTGACTGACAAAAATTGAAGATACGTCGACAGCGGCCTCTCCCTACAGCAACCCCTCCCCTCTGGTGGCATAATTCTGAGGCCTCTGTTACACCGGCTCCAGGGTCCCCCAACAGGAGTAAGCTCCAGTTACCCACAGTGACACTAAACTTGAGAATCTACTCTGAATCACCTACCTTGCTGCCCTGGTGCTTCCTCCTAAATAAATCACTTGCTCTTGAATCTGCATCTCATATTCTGCTTCTGGGGGAAACAAATCTAATGCGAACACTGATGTCTAGAGGTTGCCTTTAATTAAATGAGATCTAATCTTTAGGTTTGAGACCCAGAGCTCCTTCCATGAGAACATTCTCTTCTTTCTATATTTAGAATTATGGGGTTTAAATTAGAAAAGACCGTAGAGAGTTTTATTCCAAACGCTTCATTCTACAGTTGAGGAAATTGAGGGTCAGAGAGGTAGAGAACTTGCTTCTTAGGGGTAAAGCAAAGCATCTTTTTGTTCCCAGAACAGCACTGTCCACAATAAGCCACACCATAATGATTGTTTTGAGAGCATCTTTATGTCTTTCCTTATTGAATATGATGCAATGAAAATAGTATACTTCAATGAGGGAGAGAGACAAACTTGCAGATAACAAGCAAAACAGGCTAGAAGAAGAGAGAGGGAAAGAATAGAGGAAGAAAGAAACAGGTTAGCATAGCAGTGAAATGTTACGTGTGCAGCGGTTCTCAATTTTGGACATATTGGAATCACTCGGGGAGATTTTAAGACCACTGAAGCCTGGCTCCGTTCCCTAGGCATCCTGATCTAATTGACTTGCTGCATAGCCTTGGTATTGGGACTTTAAAAAAACCTTCTGTTGACTCTAATGTGTAGCCAAGATTGAGAACCACTGGTTTGGTGTATCCAACTGTGCAGTTCTTCCATGATTAGAAGATAAGAAATCATATTGCTTCAAGAAGGGCCTCTCAGAAGTCAGAAGAGACTCCAAGGTTATTTAAAAATGAAGAAATATCAGAAGTTGTTAAAAAGGTATATTTTTAGAGGTTTACATTTAATCATTTAACATTTAAGAGCACTGTGTGATATAAGTACATATTCAATCATGGTGCTTATTGTAGGTCAAACAACAGCCCCCAAGAGGTCTTAATCCCCAGAACCTGTGAATATGATACCTTACTGATAAGAGAGACTTTTCAGATATGATTAAGCTAAGGATCCAGAAATGGAAAGAGTTTCCTGGATGTGCTGGGTGGACCCAATGTAATCACAAGGGTCCTTATAAAAGAGAGGCAAGAGGGTCAGAATCAGAGAAGAAGGGAGGCTAGCAGAGGCTGAGTGATGTCATTGCTGGAAGAGGTCCACACACCAGTGCAGGTGGCCTCTAGACATTGGAAAAGGCAAGAGATGGATTCTCCCTTAGAGCTTCTAGAAGGGAACCTACCAACCCCTTGATTTTAGCCCCCAAGACCCATTTTCAGACTTCTGATCTCCAGAACTGTAAGCTCATACATTTGTGTTTTCTTAAGCCACTAAGTCTATAGTAAATTGTTACAGTGGCAGTAGGAAACTAATACAGGGCCAATGGCATGGTCTATTCATGAGATACAACTTTAAAGTTGTTTGATAGATATTTCCTTTCACTCCTGCACCCACTCCTTCCTGATGGATAAAGTAACCTGAAGATACTGAAAGCCTGGAATTAAAACCCTTTGTGACTGTGCAGCCCAGGCCAAATGACCCCCTGGCTCCCGGTGATAAGCTCTGACTCCAAGAATACATGACAATGTTACAGTAGATATGAAATAGGATAATGCCGACATCTGCCTAAATGCAATGCCCGAAACAGAGAATCAGAGATTCTGAATAATCATGTATTCACTTATTTATCTATTCTTCTATTCATCCATTTATTTATCCATTCAACCAACACCTTTTGGCTCCTGCTATTGTGTTAGGCAGGGGGTATGATATAGTACAGTTAGAATTGCCAGATAAAATACAGTACGCCCAGCTAAATTTGAGTTTCAGACAAACAGCAAATGATTTTTTTAGTATAAGTGTGTCCCAAATACTGCATCATATTAATATTGTAATATTGTTTGGTGTTATTTGAAATTCAAGTTTAACTGGGCACCTGATATATATATTTTTGCTAAATCTAGCAACTCAAAACATAGTGGTTTTCTGCCAGAGTTCCAGGACAAACTACTGTTATTGGTAATTGGTTGTTATACTTTGCTGATGATCTATGTTTATAAAAATTAAACCTGGTTCTCTCTCACAGAATTTATTCTGATATATAATCTGGTGCCAGAGAAAGAAGAGTGGGCTTTTGGTCAGACTGAAAAGGAAAAGGCTATGCCCACAACACTTGGGCACTCCTCGGGGGATGGCAGATGCCATGTTTTATTGAAAGGTAGGAAAAAAGGGAGTGTATGGTTGGTCTTGTGTGTATTTCAGAGGCTATGGATCATTTTTGAATTTTGGCCCTGACATCCACCAGCTGTGTGACTTCAGAGAAGTTGCATAATGTCTAAACTCCTGGGGTTTTTTCCTAAAAAAACTGGAACATTAGCCAATTTACAGATCATTCAGTTAATCAACTGGTGTTTATTGCATACCTGCTAAGTGTCAGGCATCATTTCAGCTACTAGAGATACTAGGTTGAACGAGCCAGACAAAGTCCTTATTCTCAGAGAGCTTATGTTTCTTTGGTTATTGTGATAATTAGAGAAACTGTCACAGTAGGTGTTCAATAAATATTATGGAATGAGTGCTTTGAGTACTGATGACTTAAGACTCTACCTTCAAGAGGCTTACCCTCAAGTGAGCAGGTTATTACTGCCTGCATCGTTCTATCATAGGCCTAGGACATTCTGTTCAGGGAAAAACTAGTTTAATCTTGAGTAACATAGGGTATAATTTTCCTCTGGGCCTAGGAGGAGCTAGCAAAGGAGAGAGGAGGCCTTGTTAGGTTCTGTACTTCCTCACTGAGGCAAGTTTCCATGAAGCAGCTCATGGGGAGAAGTGCAATGGATTCTGTGATGTGTTTGCCTGTAAGTCAGAAGGTCCCTGATGGGACGTTATGTCTTTTGCAGCATTGGTAAGCCATATGGAGATGACTGTTAGTCCTGACAGGCAGGAGTCCCAGACATAGTCCCAGACACAGTTCCACTTGTTCAAGTAAAATTTACTAAAGTAGTTTCCACGCATGATGGAAGTAAACTTGTTTTCACAGTTGACTGCAGTTCACATTGTTCATGTGCAAAAATCTGGCAGTAGCCGTGTACTCTGAGATTATAGAGGAAAGAAATGTTTGATGGAATCCATAATATTCTCCTCATGTCGTGACGTGCTATAACTTCTTTAATCTGTGTGCATGCCTAGGAAAGTATATGTAAGGAAGACAATTATCCACAGAATAAAAGAAAAGCATCTGTTTATTCAGCAACTACCCACTAGATGTCCTTTATTAAACATAGTGCTGTGCGCTAGGGAGAAAGAGAAAAAAAGTCATGTAAGACCCTGCTACTTAAAGTGTGATGGATCCATGAAATATTAGCGTCATCATCTTCTAAAAGTTCTTCAGAAAGTCCGAATCTCATGCTCCACCCCAGACCTACTGAATCAGAATCTACATTTTAACAAGGTCCCCAGGTATTGATAGTTTGAGAAGCCCTGATATATGATACAGTCATGATTACCTGGATCACCCTAAGGAGAGAGAATTTGTACACAAGTTATTAAATAACAAGGAGAATAACAATATGATTTTTCTCAAAGTAAAATCTAAACTTCTGCAATGTTGTTCTTCTCTTTCTTTTCTCGGTGATTTGAAACTTTTCTGACCACAAGCAACAGTGCTGAACTAATTGGAAACTGTATTATTGATGTTTGTATTATTTATTTCCTGGGTTTCATTTCTTCCTCATGAATTCTTAGCTCTGGGCATGCAAATTCTCTATTTACCCTCTTTTTGAATAATGCAACTTCACTAATTTGGAGATGCTTTTTGCCCTCAGCTTCAAATATTCTGCCAATGGATGGTATCAGATTAACACAACAGCAGGTAAAAAAATGACCCCAACATCGATTATATCAGGCTTTACAATATTCTTTTTATTTGTGGAAAGCTTGGTATGTCTGCTTTTCTGTGAACTCACATTGATTTTTTTTTAATTGAAATGTGATTCACATACAAAACATGATAACCCTTTTAAAGTATACAATTCAATAGGACTTCCCTGGTGGTTCAGTGGTTAAGACTCCATTCTTCCACTGCAGAGGGCACAGGTTCGATCCCTGGTCTGGAAACTAAGATCCCACATGCCATATGGTGTGGCCAAAAAAAAAAAGTATACAACTCAATGCTTTTGAGTATATTCACAAGACTGTGACATCATCACCTCGTTTCTAGAACATTTTCATCTCCCCTCCAAAGAAATCACATACCCATTAACAGTCACTCTCCTCCCAGCAGCTCCTGGTCAGTGTTAATTTACTTTCTGTCTCTACAGATTTCCTGATTCTGGACATTCATATAAATGGAATCATGCAATATGTGGCCTTTTGTATCTGGTTTCTTTCACTTACCATGTTTTCAAAGTGCCTCCATGTTGTAGCATGTGTCAGTTCTTCCTTTTTATAGCTAAATAGTACTTCATGGTATAGATACACCACATTTGTTTATCCATTAATCAGTCGGTGGACATTTAGGTTGCTTCTGCTTTTCGACTATTAGTAAAGCTGCTATGGACATTCTTTTACAAGGGTTTGTGTTAACAGACGTTATCAATGCTCTTCTGCATATACCTCGAAATGGAATTGTTGGGCCATATGGCATCTTTATGTTCAGCATTTTGAGGAATTGCCAAACTATTTTCCATAGTAGCTACACCATTTTAGATTCCCAGCAGCAATGTGTAATGGTTCTGATTTCTCCATATCCTTGCCAACCTTGTTTTTGTCTCTGTTTTTAATTATAGACATGCTATTTGGTATGAAATGGTATTTCAATGTAATTTTTATTTGTATTTCCCAAATAACTAATGATGTTGAAAATACTCTCATGTGCTTATTGTCCATTTGCATATTTTCTTTGGAGAAATGTCTGTTTAAATCTTTTGTCCATATTGGTCTTTGTGCTGTTGTGTTGCAAGGAGTCTTTATATATTCTGGATACTAGAACTTTAAGAGGTAAATTATTTGCCAGTATTTCCTCCCATTTTGTGGAATATCTTTTCACTTTACTGATGATGTCCTGTGCAGCACAGTTTTTTCTCATTGTTTGTTTCTTTGCTTGTCTGTTTGTTTTTTTAATAAATTTATTTATTTACTCATTTATTTAATTTTTGGCTGCTCTGGGTCTTTGCTGCTGCATGTAGGTTTTCTCTAGCTGCTGAGAGTCAAGCTACTCTTTGTTGCAGTGTGCAGGCTTCTTATTTCAGTGGCTTCTCTTGTTGCAGAGCATGGGCTCTAGGTGCATGGGCTTCAGTAGTTGTGGTTCGCAGGCTCTAGAGCACAGGCTCAGTAGTTGTGGCACATGGGCTTAGTTGCTCCGCGGCATGTGGGATCTTCCTGGACCAGGGCTCGAACCCATGTCCCCTGCATTGGCAGAGAGATTCTTAACCACTGCACCACCAGGGAAGCCCCCGTGTGATTGTTTTAATGAAGTCTAATTTATCTTCTTTGGTTGCTTGTGTTTTAAGTATCATATCTAAGAAACTGTTGGCTAATCCAAGGTCATGAAGATTTACACTTCTATTTTTATAAAAGTTTTGAAGTTTTAGTTTTAACATTAACATCTTTGATCCATTTTGAGTTAAGTTTCATATATGGTGTGAGGTAGGGGTCCAATTTTATTTTTTTCAATGCTGATATTCAGTCATGCTTATTCATATATAGTTTTTTTCCTTGTATTGATAATATCTTTCTCAATTCTGGGAAGTGTATCTTCCTCTTCTATATTTTGCAAAAGTTTGTTAAGTTTTTTGCTAATTTTTCTTTAAATATTTGATAGATTCACCAGTGAAATCATCTGATCCTGCATTTTTCTTTGTGAGAAGTCTTTGATTACTAACTAAGTCTCTACTTGTCATAGGTCTATTCAGATTTTGTGCTTCTTTTTGAGTCAATTTCCTAGTTTATATCTTTCTAAAAAGTTGTCTATTTCCTCTAGGTTATCTAATTTATTGGCACACGATTTTCATAGTGTTCCCTTATAATCCTTTTATTTTTGTAAGGTCAGTAATAATGTCATCTCTTTCAATCATGATTTTAGTAATGTGAGTCTTCTTTTTCTCTTGGTCAGTCTATCTCAAGGTATGTCAATTTTATTGATCTTTTCAAAGAATCAAGATTTGGTTTCTCTGATTTTCTCTACTGTTCTCTATTTCTATAATGTCCTCTCTAATGTTTACTAGTTCCTTCCTTCTGTGTGCTTCAGATTTTGTTTGATCTTTATTTCCTAGTCTCCTAAGGTTGAAGATTAAGTTGATTTGAGACTTTTGTTCTTTTTTAATGAAGGTGTTTACAGATATAAATTTCCTTTATATTAAAATATAAATCATAAATTTATAATATAAACATAACTTATAAATTTTAGTGAAATTTGTTTCCATTTTATCCCCAAAGTTACAGTATTTCATGTTTTTGTTCTCATTCATTTCAAATTATTTCCCCATTGTTTTTGTCCATTGGTATTTAGGAGTGTGTTCTTTAATTTACACATATGTGAATTTTCCAAATTTCCTTTTTTTATTGATTTCTAATTTTATTCCATTGTGGTCAGAGAACATATGCTATGTAATTTATCTTTTTACACATATTGAGAGTTGTTCTATGGCCTAACACATGTATATCCTCAAGGATGTGGCATGTGTACTTGATAGAATGTGGATTCTGCTGTTGGGTGAAGTGTTCCACAGATACATGTTAGGTCTAGTTGGTTTACAATGTTGTTCAAGTCTACTGTTTTTCTGATGATCTTCTGTTGACTTGTTTTATTCATTATTGAAAGTGGAGTATTGACGTTTCCAACTATTATTGTTGAATAGTCTACTCCCTTCAATTCTATCAGTTTTTGCTTCACATATTTTGGGGCTCTGCTTTTAGATATATATATATATATGTTTATAAGTTTTATATCTTCTTCATATATTGATGTTTTATCATTATAAAATGTCCTTATTTGTCTCTAGCAACAGTTTTTGTCTTAAAGTCTATTTTGTCCAATATTAGTAAAGTCAATCCTGGTATCTTTTTGTTACACTTTGCATCATATATCTTTTATGTTCTTTTATTTCTAATCTATTTGTGCCCTTGAATATAAAGTATATCTCTTTTAGACAGCATATAGTTGGATTAAGTTTTTGTTCCAATTCATCATGCCTTTTAATTTGAGTATTTATCCATTTTCATTTATTGTAATTACTCACAGAGTTAGGCTTAGATTTGCCACGTTTTGCTATTTGTTTTCTATGTGTCAAATATCTTTTTGTTTCTCTATTCACTCATGACTGCTTCTTTTGTGTTAAATAAATATTTTTCTAGTGTTCCATTTTAACTCCATCTTCCTTTCTTTCATTATATTTTTGGGGTTATTTTCTTGATGGTTGCACTGGGTATTATGGTTAACATCTGAATTTGTAACATTCTAGTTGCCTTAACACAAGCTTAGTTTCAACAGTATACTGAAACTTTGCTCCTGTATTGCTTGATTCTCTATTTGATCCTTTGTGTCTTTACTGTCATATAAATTACATATTTACACATCATGTGGCCATCAACGCAGATTTATAGTTGTTGATTTATGCAGATTATTCTTTAAATCAGATAGGAGAAAAAAGAATTACAAACAAAAATACAGTTATAATGTGTTATATATTTACTTATATAGTTAACTTTACTGGTAGTCTTTATTTATCATCTGGATTTGATTTACTGTTTGCTGTTTAATTTCAGCCTGAAAGACTTTCTTCAGTATCTCTGTAGGGCAGGTTTGCTAATGATAAATTCTCTGTTTTTATTTATCTGGTAATGTCTTCATTTTGCCTTCATTTTTAAAGAAGAGTTACACTAGGTACAGAATTCTTGACTGGATTGGTTGAAAAAGTCTTTCCGCACTTTAAATACATCATTCCACTGCCTTCTGGCCTGCATGGTTTCTGCTGAAAAATCAACTGTTAATCTTATTGATGATCCCTTGTGTGCAATGAATTTCTTTTCTTTTGGTGCTTTTAAGGTCTTTGACTTTCAATAGTTTGATTATAGTGTAGCTAGATGTGAATATCTCTGAGTTCACTTGAAGTTTTGTATAATTCTTGTATGATCAGATTAGTATTTTTAATCAAATTTGGGAAATTTGAGGCCATTATATATTTAATAGTTTTGCCCCTTTTCTCTCGCTTCTCCTTCTGGGACTTCAACTATGAGTATATTGATATGCCTCTGAGTTTCTTTCATTTTTCTTCATATTTTTTCTTTCTGTTCCTCAGAATGGATAACCTCAATTAATCTATGTTCAATTGTGCTGATTCTTTCTTCTGCCTTGTCAAATCTGCTAACATGTTCCTCCAATAAATTTTAATTTCATTTATTGTACTTTTCAATACTAGAATTCTTATTTGGTCCTTTTAGACATTTTTCTGTCTTTTTATTGATATTCACTACTTAGGAGACATCATTCTTATATACTCCAATAGACTGTATGTTCTTTAAGCATAATTAAAATAGATGTTTTAAAGTCTTTGTCTAGTAAGTTCAATGAGATTCCTCAGGGATGATATCTATTGACTGCTCTTTTTTCTGTGTATGTGCCATACTTCTTTTTTGCATGCCTCACAATTTTTAGTGGAAATTTGAACATTTAAAATAATGTGTCAGGACTTTCCTGGTGGCTCAGTGGTTAGCAATCCACCTGCCAATGCAGTGGACATGGGTTCGAGTCCTGCTCTGGGAAGATCCCACATGCTATGGAGCAACTAAGCCCATGTGCCACAACTACTGAGCCTGTACTCTGAAGCCTGTGAGCCACAACTACTGAGCCTATATACCACAACTGCTGAAGCCCACACGCCTAGAGCCTGTGCTCCACAACAAGAGAAGCCACCACAGTGAGAAGTCCACACACCACAATGAAGAGTAACCCCCACTTGCTGCAACTAGAGAAAACGTGTGCAGCAGTGAAGACCCAATGCAGCCAAATTAATTAATTAATTCTTAAAAATTTAAATAAAATAAAATAATGTGGAAACTCTGGAAATTAGGCTCTCCTCCCTTCCTATACTTTGCTGTTGTTACTGTTTTTTGGTTTATGTTTGTTTGTTTGTTTTTGTGGTTGCAGTGGTGGTGGTGGTAGTTGGTTAGTTTAATGGGTTTTATGAATTAATTCTGCAAAGTCTCTGTCTTTTTTCCCATCGTGGCCACTGAAGTCTCTGCATAGTTCACACCATGGTCAGCTAATCACTGGACAGAGATTTCTGTAAATGTCTACAACCGGCGAGTCTCCCAATCTTTGTTAAAGAGCTCTGTGTGTACATCAGGAACACTTTCAGTACTCAACAAGTATTTGACAATTCTTTCTTACCCTTTACTTCTTGTTTGCAAAAAGCCTCAAGGAGAGCCACAGGTGAGGTCTTTCCAGAGCATACACACTGCTATGCATGCACATCACCTTTTAGATCCTTGTAAGTATGGAAGCTTTTCAAAACCCATGTGGACATATCATTTCCCAGCTTTTCCTTTTAAGCAGTTTGGTTAGCCTATTGTTTTCTCCAACTGTCATATACTACTTCAGACAGCCACAAAAGTTGGCAGTCACTTCTAATTTTTTTTTTAACATCTTTGGTGGAGTATAATTGCTTTACAATGGTGTATTAGACAAACACCCTAGGGTAAAGGTTATGTGAGGTTCAAGTCAAGGCAAAAAAAGACAAACTTGCAAGTGGGGTCTTCCAGAAAACCACTAGACAGATAAAATAATGACAATCTATGGGAATGAGGTTTGAAGGAGCTTCAACCCTGTTCCTCCTCTAGTGGCTGTTGGACTGCTATATTTAATCATGAGAGTGGACTCTAGGTTTCCGTGGCTACCAAAGAGCTGAAAGGTGGGGTGATGGGAATGGAACAAGTTAAAATGCACTAAGAATAAAGCTCATTGTTTTTACTGACATTCACCCATTGTGATTGAGTAAATACTTCCCATATGATGGCAAGTCTTTGGTTAATTTCCAGAAGTATGAAAATATTTATTCTGTATTTTTTGCCATTTTCTTTTAGATTTTATAAGGAAAAGAATTTTCAAAGGTCCTAGACCCTTACTCTGCCATTTTTGCTGACATCCACCGCATTAATTATTTTAAAGATGTAAAAGATATAAAATATTGATTTGAGTGGAAATTCGTAAATTCATCTTGTTTTACTATTCAACACTCCCCAGTGAGGAAACAATATGTTATGTGTGTGATATTCTAGCTTTATAAACATTATGCATACTCATTTTACTGAGAATATTGTAATGGTATTAAAATGGTCTGTACTACCTTAAACACAAATAAATAGGAGGATATTTTTTGAAGATGCATATTTCTCAGGATAGTAGCTCGACCTTGAAGATATAGACTACCTTTCTAGGAGAAATAAGCTACTTCAAGGCTGGACTTAGAATTCAAGAAATAGTAAAAGAATCCTTGATTTAGGTGTTTTGTGTTCAAGACAGGGCCTCAAACTTGAAGCATTTCAGGAGCCAAGGGTAGAATTGTGGAGTGGTAACCCAAAGAGGAAGCAAGCTAGGGTGCAATCAGTCTTTTTTTTGTTATAAACCAGACTTCTTATGATCCTGGTATTGACTGTGTTTATTTTATTTCTGTTACCATTATGGTGATATGCCTTTCTGAAAGCTACATAAGGATATGTATTCAGGAGAAATCTAGCCTTAGCCTGTTCCTATCTAGAAAATTAATTGATCAAAAGTCAACATTTATCCTATTTCAGATCATGTCCAACATCATCGTATGTCCTTAGAGCTTATCATCAGGGGCCAGGAGGACAATTTGGCTTAGGCTACATAGTCATGAAGGATCTAAATGTTAGACTTTCAATCTTACCTTTAGATTATATCATCTGTATGGTTACAGAGGAGGGAAAAGCACTATAGCACTGAAAGAAATTATAAGACCTTGCTTCTTACTACTTAAAGTGCAGTCTGTGGACAATTCATATTACCATCTTATGAGAGATGTTCATATATGGAAAATCTAAGGTATCACCCTAGACCTACTGAACCAGAATATACATTTAAACAAGAGCTCCCGGTGTTTCATGTGCACACTAAAGTTTGAGAAGCACTGCCATAGATAATCTAGGCATGGATTGTTGAAATTTGATTGTACACACTCCATTAAACAAAGCCTTGGGGAATTTAAAAGGTTGTTTTTGGTTTTTCTAGATATTCTGCTGCTTCAATTGCAAAAGCAACAGAGCAGCTAAAATATTCTAACCTCAAAGTGGCCTCTTACAAATTATTAGCTGAACTATATTAAATATCACTCTATATAATGTCATAGTAAAGTTTTTATGGCAAGAAACAGAAATGTCAAGCTTATTTTCCCAAGAAAGTAGATTTATGCTTCCTAGAGAAATTCCACAGTGATGTCATTCCCTGTACTAAAGAGAGTCCACACCCTCTTTGGCTGCTTCTTGGAAGAGATGCCAGATGCCATTCTTAGACTTTAAATAGGCAGAGGGGAAAATGAAAATAATGGCTTCAGGTGAAGATGTTACCTTGTTTCATAAGTAAAATTTCTAAAATTTATTAAATATATGAATTGTCACATTATATGAGAAATGCTGTAATAAGCTGTCCAGGGTTCTTGGGAGAAAAAGCCCTGGAAGTTCAGAAAGATCAGTGGAAATCAAGAGTTGTCTTAAATTCAGTTCTCTAAAAGTATAGCATGAAATAGGGATTCAGATGCCTGTGTTGTACTGAGGGAGGGCTCTCAGGTAGAAGGGTGTAAGGGAAGCAGGATGCGGCAGGGAAAGCAGACGAGCTCATGACATATCTAGCTTCACCCTGATCCCCAAGTAACTCTGCAGTATGAATTTCACCACAGAGCCCACTTTGAGGCAAGAGGACTAACCCGTGGTGGCCCCGTGTCATTCAGTCATTAACCACTTCTGGAGGGTAGACATGACCTCCTGGGTGAGGCATCTCCCTTTGGCCAAGGGCAGTTCTCCAGGAAGCAGCCCCTGTGACAGCCAATGGAACAGGTGGAGGAGGGGTGCTCATCTGGGAAAGGAGATCTGGGCAGGGCCTCAACAGCAGGGCTGCAACAGATTCAGGAGGGCAGGGTTCTAGTTCATGCTCTCCCAATATGGCATTCCACAAGCTTTCCCTTCTCTAGGACTTCATTCCTTTTTGTCTAAATGTAAAGAGACTGGACTTGAGAATGTCTACAACCTTACACTCCAGACACTGCTCTGACAAAACCCCAACACTCGTCTGATGGAACTAGTCCCTGGTGAATTTCCCACCTCCTCAGAAATGTTACTCATCCAACATGTTCCTCCAGAAAGGTCCAGGAATGCTTTGGTCCTGCCTTAAACCAGCGTGGCAAAGTCATTCCTCACGTTAAAGGTCATTTGCCGTTTGCAAGGTCCATAAAGCGATCCCATTCTTTTTTATTTGTTTCAAGTTAGCCACCTTGTATCTCTGTTAAATAAAACTCTAGTGGAAATTCTTCACCTCATCAATTTTCATGACTCACAGCCAATTCAGACACACCTTCCCTCGGTGCAGAAAACTCTTCTACAGTGTGTCTTGGTTTTCAATCTACATGAACAACTATCTTTAAATGAATTCATACAAAGTGTAGTATTTCCCACTGTATAATATTTTTAAAGAAAAAAAATGATACTTGTGAGAAAATGTGCTGATGGATAACAGAACAGACTATGCGTATGGAAAGCCTTTCCATTCAGAATACAGAACCACCACAATGCCAGGGAGGCGGGGGCTTCCAGAAAACTTAGCCATAGAAGCTAGGAATAAATAAGATACCATCCCAAATCTATAAAATGACAATAAATGTTAGTGCTTATAAGTATTCCCAGATCTACGTGGTCAATAGCAGAATCTAAACATGCCAGGCGATCAACCTCCCAATTTAGACAGAGATCTGAGCTGTGCTTCTCTGAATAAATCCATCTGAGAGAATCAATAGCATGTTACCCTTGAGTTAGGAGAAGTTGGCAAATGCAAGTTCAATCAAAGGCAATAATGTAACAAGTGTTCCACATAGTAAATTTCAACAGCCACATTAATAGGACAGGCAAGACCTAAAACCTAGGTGGCAATTAAAGCTCCTCTTTTAAATGGGAAAACTCAAGCTGTATAGAAAGGAGGCACGTAATTGGTCATACATGCTAGAAAGGTCTAGATTCCCAAGGACAAGGGGCATTTTTTAATTCCACTAAAGTAAATAAATAAATAAATAAATAACCATTCATGGCTAATGTTGCAGCACTAAATTGCACTCAGTGAAAAATTTCATTTGACTGCTATTTTTGATAAACTATTTCTCAATGTTCAGTGAGAGCTGGACTCCAGAGGGATCAGATCATAAATGTCATGTGTTTATAAGAATTTGAAGGAAAAAAACAGTATATCTGTCAGCCTTAAGACATGCAGCAATGATGCCTCAAATTTTAAGCATATAACAACTTTGGAAACATTTTAGTTTTGCTCTTTTGGATTTGAAAACATAGCTGCAAAAACAAAACAAAACAAAACAAAGGCAAGTGTTCACTTTACATATCTGCATTCTCTAGCCAGACACATTATTCAAAATCTGAAGCTTCATTAAAAAGATGGACCTGGGGACTTCCCTCGTGGTGCAGTGGTTAAGAATCCACCTGCCAATGCCGGGGACCCAGGTCCGAGCCCTACTCCGGGAAGATCCCACATGCCACGGAGCAACTAAGCCTATGCGCCACAACTACTGAGCCTGAGCTCTACAGGCTGTGAGCCACAACTACTGAAGCCCACGTGCCTAGAGGTCGTGCTCCGCAACAAGAGAAGTCACCGCAGTGAGAAGTCCCCCACACCTCAAGGAAGAGTAGCCCCCACTCGCCGCAACTAGAGAAAGCCCGCACGCAGCAAAGAAGACCCAACACAGCCAAAAATTAATTAATTAATTAAAATAAATAAAATAAAAGATGGACTTGGAAGGGACTTTAAAAGCCATTTAGGGGGCTTCTCTGGTGCCGCAGTGGTTGAGAGTCTGCCTGCCGATGCAGGGGACACGGGTTCGTGCCCCGGTCCGGGAAGATCCCACATGCCGCGGAGCGTCTAGGCCCGTGAGCCATGGCCGCTGAGCCTGCGCGTCTGGAGCCTGTGCTCCCGCAACGGAAGAGGCCACAACAGTGACAGGCCCGCGTACCGCAAAAAAAAAAAAAAAAAAAAAAAAAAAAAAAAAGAAAAAAAAAATCCATTTAGTCCAACTTCCTAACCATGCAAGAATTCCAAACAGGTATTCATTCTTGGCTTGGATACTT
This sequence comes from Kogia breviceps, assembly GCF_026419965.1. Classification (NCBI taxonomy): domain Eukaryota; kingdom Metazoa; phylum Chordata; class Mammalia; order Artiodactyla; family Physeteridae; genus Kogia; species Kogia breviceps. The sequence goes on from NC_081323.1 coordinate 36,994,763, forward strand.
GTGGGGGAAAGGATAGATGGGTCATTTGTCAAAAATCTCACTCTCCTACGGGCCAGGATTGTATTTCCTCCTTTCTTCCTCCCTCCATCCCTCCCTCCCTTCTAAGCCCTTTCTCTTTCCTCTTGCTCTTCCTCCTTCTTTCCTTCCTTTTCACCTTCCTTCACCATCTTCCTTTCTTCCCTTCTTTCTTTCTCTCCTCCTTTCCATCATCACTCTCTATAATTTCTTCCCTCTTTCTATCCCTATCTTCCTTTCTTCCTTTTAGGGACTTTCCTGGAAGTCCAGTGGTTAAGACTTTGCCTTCCAGTGCAGGGGGTGCAGGTTCTATCCCTGGTCCGGTAGCTAAAATCCCACATGCCTGGTGGCCAAAAACCAAAACACATAAAACAGAAGCAATACTGTAGCAAATTCAATAGAGACTTAAAAAAAAAAAAAAGGTCCACATTCCAAAAAAAACAAAGTCTTCGTTAATGAAAAGTTTAACTGATTAATGTGCTAAAACTCCATTCCCTCCAAATTTCCCATTCACGTGCAGTTCTCGGCCTCAGGGCCCATCAGGATGAGTCTCTGGTTTGTCGGATACTTTTCTCCCAAATTCAACCAAAGCCTCCACACCTCTTTTTTCCCAACTTCCAAATCTCTCCCCACTCACACACATGGTTTGCAGAACTGGAAATCAGGATTGCAAATTAGGGAAGGAGCATTGTTTTGAATGCTTCTACATTAGCTACATTTTTATGACTTTGCTACTTTATCTTAGGGATGGAAGAGGAGCTGGCCAGAAATAACACAGTAGACCAATCTACTGCATATTTATCATCTGCCAGATAACTTACAAGTACTTACAGAGCCTGTCTCACTGAATTCTCAGTACCTGCAAGAAAGCTACTTTTAGCCTTTTTTGCGCTGAGAGTTTAAGAAACATGCCCAGGGACAGCCAGCTCAGAAAGGACACTGTCGGGTGTTAAGCCTTTATTAAGTGCTCTCATCCACTACTCAGGCCTGCCTTTACATGTGTGCAGTGTTTAAGCACTGTACCTAACTTTTCATTCCAGCCAGTTTCATAGTTAGAATTCCCAGGAGCCCCAGAAGTTTCATTCACATTTCTGAGCTCTCCACCCCAGCAGGAAAGGTACCCAGCAACCATAAGACCTGCTGGGTTATCTCCAGTCTGCTGTCATGTGATGTCGGCACCTCCATCCTTTCAGACCTGTGCATGTCCAGCCTGCCTCATCACAGTACCTGGAGATCACCTCCTGTCCCCTCCCTGACCTCTCACTCCACACTTTGCCTCAGGCCAAAAAACATGCTGACCTCTGTTTGAAGTTCTGCTGTGGGAGCCTTTTCATCTCCATCAGATTATGAGAGCTTCAAGGGCTGAGTCCAGGCCCTACATAGTGCTTTGAAAACAACAGGCCCTCAACTCATGTATTTATATATATATATATATATATATATATATATATAATGGAGTATAATTGATTTACAATGTTTTGTTAGTTTCTGCTTTACAACAAAGTAAATCAGTTATATACATACACATGTTCCCATATCCCCTCCCTCTTGTATCTCCCTCCCTCCCACCCTCCCTATCCAACCCCTCTAGGTTGTCACAAAGCACCGAGCTGATCTCCCTGTGCTAGGCAGCTGCTTCCCACTAGCTATCCACCCTACGTTTGGTAACGTGCTGTCAGGGGATCTTTCCAGAGATGGAGGGATGCAGATGACACCAAGGAGGAGGCTGCACAGACCCAGAAGAAGATGCCAAAGTTCTGCTCTCAGGTCTGACGTTCCCATTTTCATCAGCTGATTTTCCATGCCCATTCACAGACCATCTCATGGAGGCTTTCTCCTCTTGGGTTCTGTGTGGCATCATCTGCACGTTATAAACACACTTCGCGTGCTCTTCCTTCTGCCTAGGAGCTCACTGCCTTACTTTACAGTCTGGCTGATTTGTGGTGGCAGGAGCAGCTGCTTTCCACATTTTGAAAACTTCCCAGTAGACAGGCCCTATGCTTGGCACATTAGTTTGAGTTATGTCTTTTTTAAAATTTTTTTGCGGTACGCTGGCCTCTCACTGTTGTGGCCTCTCCCGCTGCGGAGCACAGGCTCCGGACACGCAGGCTCAGCGGCCATGGCTCACGGGCCCAGCCGCTCCACTGCATGTGGGATCTTCCCGGACCAGGGCACAGACTCGCGTCCCCTGGATGGGCAGGCGGACTCTCAACCACTGTGCCACCAAGGAAGCCCAAGTTATGTCTTTTAATGCTCATAAATCCTGAGACAGCTATGTATATTATTAGTGTAAACCTGTAATCAATAATACTATATGTTACAGAATTCTGTGTAATTAAATTAACATTTAATAAAATGTACAATGGCATGTGCAATTAAATAATAATAATCCCCATTTTGCAACTTGGGTTAGAAAGATCATCCCATGACCCTCAGCTGATAAGAAATGAGCATCGCATTCGAATCTGGTTTTCCTATCTCTCAAGCTCTTGCATTTAACTACTCTGATATACCACCTGTCTGTTCATCCTTCAAGGCCAACTTCAGACGTTCTCCCTTATGTGAAGAGCCTTCTTTGGTGCCAACAGACCTAACACTCCCTATAACACTTGGACATATAAAACTGAGTCTCATAAAGGCTGATCTCAACATAGTGCCAAAATCAGAAGAAGCGTCAGTCCCAGATACAGAAATTATAGAAAAGTAGTCAAAACCTTTGTTGCAGGCTCTTGAAAGATACCAAAGGTAGATGGTATTAATTAAACCTAATGCAAAATATTTTAACACATCAATTAGTTTTTTTATATATATATTGGGTTGGCCCAAAAGTTCGTCTGTGGTTTTCCCTAAAATGTTACGGGAAAACACGAATGAACTTTTTTGCCAACCCAATATGGAGATAGAGATTGAGATATATATACATATATATATACACACATACATATATATACACCCACCCGCATATGTATGTATATAGGCAAACAAATAATAAACATTACATAAAAAGCATAACTCATGGTCGGAGTGGGTTAATCATAAAAGTAGCTTTATTTTTTCCCCTATTTTCTTTTAAAATCTATTCAGTGTTGGTTCTTCCCTTGCCCCGGATGAGAAACCCTAGCCAGCCCCAGGACACAATTATGGTCACAATTATGTAATAAAATGCCCCATGACTTTAAATTAGAATAGCATTTTAAATGTCCAGTCCTTGTAAGAGTAAGAGGCACTTGCCAGCGTCCGCTGCAGGTAGAGAGGCCTGCCATTAGGAAGGGGGGAGCCATTGGGAAGTTTCTTTTCTTTTCCTGCACCTCCTTCCATAGCTCTCTAAGTTTGCTTTCTCAGGATTAGAGCCTGAGAAGAGTTACAGAGAAGTTTATACTTGACTGAGACTCTTGTAACTGAGACTCTTGTAACGCCTTTGTAACTTCTGATAACAAAGCAATACATACTGTGTAGCAATATATCATATTAAGTGTAGCAAATATTTTTTTAAAATTTAAAACAGAACAAAGAAGGAAATAGAAGCCACCCATAACCTCATCAACCCCAAAGGACTTCTGTCAACATTTGGGCGAATCCCACTGATATTTCATTCTCATTTGTAGATGTACATATTGCATATGCATGTTTATGGGAGATTATTTTTCCTACATTGAAACTTAGCAATGAAGCTTCACTGTCATATATTTCTTGAGTGCAATAAATAAAAAGAAATCATACATCATCTGTTGATAATAACTATAACTACTTTGCCTTTTACAAATATGCCAGAAAATGGCGTAGTGTACAGGATAAGACGCTAGACTCCTGGGGTCACTACAGTAGCCCCCCACTGATTAACTGAGTGCCCTTCAGTAAATAATCAATGCTCTATGTCTCAGTTTTCTAATCCGTAAAATGGGGATAATCATAGTAACTTTTCTCATAGGGTTGTCATGAAATATAAACACAGAAGTGAATATGTATGTTTAACATTCTTAGAAGAGTGTCCAAAAGATGGTAAGTTCTATATAACTGTGAGTTACGAAGATGAGGATGATTACAATGACACTGAGAGACTCACACAGGTGGAAATACAAACCTCAAGAAGTTTGTAATTTACTTTGTGAGATAAATGAATGTAAACCAAACAATTAGAAAAGATTTAAATGCTAATCTAATCATTTTGATTCTTAAAAAAGTTGTAATAGGTTTTAATAAGCAAGGTAGAACTTGGGAGAATTTCAGTTCATTTGAGTATGATGTTTGGCAAATATATAGATACATATTTTTTTCTCAACATTTGTCTGGGTCTTTTTCATGCCTCCTAAAATCCAGTTAGTTTTCTGGGATGAACTGATGAGAGTAAGCTTTTCTCATCCTAATATAAAACCAAAATGCATCCTCCCCCCATAAGAAAAGGCACACAGGAACCTCACTGGTGCTAACAGCTGTCAGCACTGCAGTCCCCTGCATCCTCCTAGACTTGTCTGATTGGAGCAGATCAGAAAAAAAGGATGAAGCTGACAGACTGTCATCATTACCTCCTCCCCAGTCACCTGCCAGTGGATCCCCCAAAACTGGTGTGATTGGATCATCTCTTCTAAAAGTAAGAGGCCTAAAAAGGACTGGGGCAGATAGTACAGCCTAAAAATTAAGCAGCTGAATTCTTCAGGTATAAGCTGTCAGGATGTAGATGGGCAGTTAGTGATCTTAAGTCCAGATATTTCAATACTGTCATTCTGAATGTTTGCAAGCTTTTTCTTTCCCTTGATTATTTCCTTTTGTTCACTGGACCTAGGTTTTGAATCACGAATAGGAGCTTTTCAAGGAGTAAAGTGAGAGCATTCCATACAGAAGTATTTCTCTGCAATGAAATGAAACACGTAGGGCCCTACAACTGGCTCTTGGAGGCCACATATTGTTCCCCTCAGTCAGTGGTTCTCAATCCAGGCTGCAGAGTCAGAAATATTTGGGGAGTTTTTAAGAAACCCAATACCCAGGCTGCATCAAGACCAATTTGAGTCAGGAAAGCAGAGGGTGGAACCAAGCATCAGATTTGTTAAAAGCTCCCTGGGTTATTTCACTGGGCAGTCAAGCTGGACAACCCATGCAGTAGGCAACAGCGAAAGAGTCCACCTTTGTCCAAACATGTGTGTTCCTTCTCTGTGTACTAAGACCCCACATCTCAGCTTAGCTCCTTGATCACAAGAGGAATGGGATGAGATTTGCAGGACTGCAGCATGGTGGAAGAGAAGAGGCCAGGTTTTGTGGCCTGAAAGCTCTGGGTTCATATCCCAGCTGTGTCACCAATTTCTTAGCTGCATGGATTTGGATCAGTTTCTAAGCCTCATTTTCCTTCCTTGTTCACTCCATGGGAATAATAATAATATTAACTTTGCAAGTGCTGTCTAAAATTAGAGGGATGAGATGAAAAGTGCTTTGCACAGTACCTAAAACATGACAAGGGTTTGAGAACTGGTAGTTGTTTTAGTTATTATTTGTTAAACTTACAATTTTACAAATAAAATTGAGTGTGTGCTATTGACAGGGGAACAATGATACCACAGTCACATACATAGGGGAGTACATTTCAAATGAATATATATTCACACTACTGATTTATTTAATGTTAATACCTGGCTCTAAATTCATAAGTATTCATAATTATGGATATTAACTTTCTAAATGGAGAAGGTATTTCCCATGCAGGATGTGATGCAGAAAGTGAACTGAAATTCAATGGATGCACTCAGTGTCTCTGTTGAAGACCTCTAAGTGACGTGGAGACATTATTGCATCCATTTTGGCAGGTATCCAGTGGAGTAGATAAGAATATGTACTATCATCCAAGGACAGATCAACTAAGTGGCCCGAGAACTCCGGGAGTCATAAAATCATAAAATGTTTAACTTGCAAGAGATCATCTAGTTCAATGAGTTTTATATATATATATATATATATATATATTCTCTCAGCAGTGGAACACTTTTCTCAATAGAAATCTTAACTGTTAATGCCCAATTTTGGCAAGTGAAATTCTTATTATTGAAGTGAGGCTTACCGACTTTACCCTGAAGGGTTGTTTGGAGTTCTAGAGATTCAAAAGAACACACTTTGAAAACCAGTGACTGAGTTAAAACCACTTGGGGTAAGATTGTTACTTTGGTAGCATCCAATGAAACTCACCTCCTGCTATTCTCACTGTTGTGTATTCTCTTCCAGCATTGAGTATAGCCTTGGCCATGTGACTTGCCATCACCAATGGGACACTGACAAGCAGGATGGGAGTAGATATGGTTTTGCTTCTTGGTATATCCACTCTTTGAACCAGTTGCCACACTCTAATAAAGGTTGGGCTAAGCCACTGTATGATGAGACCAGGTTAAAAAAAAGAGACCACGAAGAGGAACATGAAGGTAACAGATTTCTAAGTGAAGTCCTGCTGCATCTTCCAGCCCCAGTTTAGCCTCCAAACAACTACAGCCTTATGAGAGACTTCAAGGGAGACCAGAAGAAGAACCACCCAGCCACACCCAGTCCAGCTTACAGAATCATGAAGAAATAAAATGATAGTTGCTTTAAGCCACCAAGCTTGGGGATGAAAGGTTATACAAAAATAGCTAACTGAAAAGTTATTAACTAGAGCCCTTCATATCTCTGGCATATCCCTGTAGCTGGCATTTTAAAAATTCTTTAATAATAAGCACTGAACGGGATTGGAACCAAGATGGCAGAGTAGAAGGATGTGCTCCCACTCCCTCTTGGGAGAACACCAGAATCACAACTAGCTGCTGGACAATTATCAACAGGAAGACACTGGAACTCACCAAAAAAGATACCCCACATCCAAAGGCAAAGAAGAAGCCACAAAGAGATGGTAGCAGGGGCACAATCACAGTAAAATCAAATCCCATAACCACTGGGTGGGTGACTCACAGACTGGAGAACACTTATACCACAGAAGTCCACCTACTGGAGTGAAGGTACTGAGCCACATGTCAGGCTTCCCAATCTAGGGGTCCGGCAATGGGAGGAGGAATTCCTGGAGAATCAGACTTTGAAGCCTACTGGGATTTGATTTCAGGACTTTGACAGAACTGGAGGAAACAAGACTTCACTCTTGGAGGTCACACACAAAGTAGTGTGAGCAACGGGACACAGTGGAAGGAGCAATGACCCAATGGGAGCCTGAATCAGACTTACCTGCTAGTGTGGAGGGTCACCTGCAGAGGTGGGGGGTGGTTGTGGGTGACCATGGGGACATGGACACTGGCAGCAGAAGTTCTGGGAAGTATTCCTTGGCATGAGCCCTCCCAGAGTCCACCATTAGCCCCAACAAAGAGCTCTGGTAGGCTCCAGTGTTGGGTTGCCTCAGGCCAAACAACCAACAGGGAGGGAACCCAGCCACACCCATCAGCAGTGAAGTGGATTAAAGTTTTACTGAGCTCCACCCACCAGAGCAACAGTCAGCTCTACCCACCACCAGTCCCTCCCATCAGGAAACTTGCATAGCCTCTTAAATAGCCTCATCCACCAGAGGGCAGACAGCAGAAGCAAGAAGAGCTACAATCCTTCAGCCTTTGGAACAAAAACCACATTCACAGAAAGGCAGACAAGATGAAAAGGCAGAGGGCTATGTACCAGGTGAAGGAACAAGATAAAACCCCAGAAAAACAACTAAATGAAGCAGAGATAGGCAACCTTCCAGAAAAAGAATTCAGAATACTGATAGTGAAGATGATCCAGGACCTCGGAAACAGAATGGAGTCAAAGATTGAGAAGATGCAAGAAATGTTTAACAAAGACCTTGAAGAATTAAAGAACAAACAAACAGAGATGGACAATACAATAACTGAAATGAAAACTACACTAGAAGGAATCAATAACAGAACAACTGAGAAAGAAGAATGGATAAGTGACCTGGAAGACATAATGGTGGAATTCACTGCTGAGGAAGAGAATAAAGAAAAAAGAAGGAAAAGAAATGAAGACAGCCTAAGATACCTCTGGGACAACATTAAACACAACAACATTCACATTATAAGGGTCCCAGAAGGAGAAGAGAGAGAGAAAGGACCAGAGAAAATATCTGAAGAGATTATAGTCGAAAACTTCCCTAACATGGGAAAGAAAATAGCCACCCAAGTCCAGCAAACACAGAGAGTCCCATACAGGATAAACCCAAGGAGAAACACGCCAAGACACACAGTAATCAAATTGGCAAAAATTAGACACAAAGAAAAATTATTAAAAACATCAAGGTAGGGCTTCCCTGGTGGTGCAGTGGTTGAGAGTCCACCTGCCGATGCAGGGGACACAGGTTCATGCCCCGGTCCAGAGAGATCCCACATGTCACGGAGCGGCTAGGCCCGTGAGCCATGGCCGCTGAGCCTGCGCGTCTGGAGCCTGTGCTCCGCAATGGGAGAGGCCACAACAGTGAGAGGCCCACATACCACAAAAAAAAAAAAAAAAAAAAAAAAGCAGCAAGGTAAAAATGACAAATAACATACAAGGGAACTCCCATAAGGTTAACAGCTGATTTCTCAGCATAAACTCTACAAGCCAGAAGGGAGTGTCATGATATACTTAAAGTGATGAAAGGGAAGAACCTACAACCAAGATTACTCTACCCAGCATATATCTCATTCAGATTAGATGGAGAAATCATAAGCTTTACAGACAAGCAAAAGCTAAGAGAATTCAGCACCAGCTCTACAACAAATGCTAAAGGAACTTTAAGTGGGAAACACAAGAGAAGAAAAGGACCTACAAAAACAAACCCAAAACAATTAAGAAAATGGTCATAGGAACATACATATCAATAATTACCCTAAATATGAATGGATTAAATGCTCCAATCAAAAGACACAGGCTTGCTGAATGGATACAAAAACAAGAACCATACATATGCTGTCTACAAGAGATCCATTTCAGACCTAGGGAACATTCAGACTGAAAGTGAGAGGATGGAAAAAGATATTCCATGCAAATGGAAATCAACAGAAAGCTGGAGTAGCAATACTCATATCAGATAAAATAGACTTTAAGACAAGGAAGGACACTACATAATGATCAGGGGATCAATCCAAGATGAAGATATAACAATTATAAATATATATGCACCCAACATAGGAGCACTTCAATACATAAGGCAGCTGCTAACAGCTATAAGAGAGGAAATCGACAGTAACACAATCATAGTGGGGAACTTTAACACCTCACTTACACCCATGGACAGATCATCCAAAATGAAAATAAATAAGGAAACAGAAGCTTTAAATGACAAAATAGACCAGATAGATTTAATTGATATTTATAGGACATTCCATCCCCAAACAGCAGATTACATTTTCTTCTCAAGTGCACATGGAACATTCTCCAGGATAGATCACATCTTGGGTCAGAGATTAAGCCTCAGTAAATTTAAGAAAATTGAAATCATATCAAGCATCTTTTCTGACCACAACGCTAAGAGATTAGAAATCAATTACAGGGAAAAAAAAACATTAAAAAAACACATGAAGGCTAAACAATAAGTTACTAAATAACCAAAAGATAAGTGAAGAAATCAAAGAGGACATCAAAAAATACCTAGAGACAAATGACAATGAACAAACGATGATCCAAAACCTATGGGAAGCAGCAAAAGCACTTCTAAGGGGGAAGTTTATAGCTATACAAGCCTACCTCAAGAAACAAGAAAAATCTCAAATAAACAATCTAACCTTACACCTAAAGGAACTAGAGAAAGAAGAACAAACAAAACTCAAAGTTAGCAGAAGGAAAGAAATCATAAAGATCAGAGCAGAAATAAATGAAATAGAAACAAAGAAAACAAGAGCAAAGATCAATAAAACTAAAAGCTGGTTCTTTGAAAGATAAACAACATTGATAAACATTAGCCAGACTCATCAAGAAAAAGAGGGAGAGGACTCAAATCAATAAAGTTAGAAATGAAAAAGGAGAAGTTACAACAGACACCTCAGAAATACAAAGCATCCTAAGAGACTACTACAAGCAACTCTATGCCAATAAAATGGACAACCTGGAAGAAATGGCAAATTCTTAGAAAGGTATAACCTTCCAAGACTGAACCAGGAAGAAACAGAAAATATGAACAGACCAATCACAAGTAATGAAATTGAAACTGTGATTAAAAATCTTCCAACAAACAAAAGTCCAGTACCAGATGGCTTCAGAGGTGAATTCTATCGAACATTTAGAGAAGAGCTAACACCTATCCTTCTCAAACTCTTCCAAAAAATTGCAGAGGAAGGAACACTCCCAAACTCATTCTACGAGGCCACCATCATCTTGATAACAAAACCAGACAAAGATACTATAAAAAAAGAAAATTTTTTAAAGACCAATATCACTGATGAACATTGATGCAAAAATCCTCAACAAAATACTAGCAAACAGAATCCAACAACACATTAAAAGGATCATACACCATGATCAAGTGGGATTTAGCCAAGGGATGAAAGGAATCTTTAATATATGCAAATCAATCAATGTGATGCACCATATTAACAAATTGAAGAAGAAAGACCATATGATCATCTCAATAGATGCAGAAAAAGCTTTTGACAAAATTCAACACCCACTTATGATAAAAAACTCTCCAGAAAGTGGCCATAGAGGGAACCTACCTCAACATAATAAAGGCCATATACGACAAACCCACAGTAAACATCACTTTCAATGATGAAAAACTGAAAGCATTTCCTCTAAGATCAGGAACTAAAGAAGGATGTCCACTCTCGTCACTATTATTCAACGTAGTTTTGGAAGTCCTAGCCACAGAAATCAGAGAAGAAAGAGAAACAAAAGGAATCCAAATTGGAAAAGAAGAAGTAAAGCTGTCACTGTTTGCAGATGACATGATACAATACATAGAGAATCCTAAAGATGCCACCAGAAAACTACCAGAGCTAATCAATGAATTTGGTAAAGTTGCAGGATACAAAATTAATGCACAGAAATCTCTTGCATTCCTATACACTAACGATGAAGAATCTGAAAGAGAAAGTAAGGAAACACTCCCATTTACCATTGCAACAAAAAGAAGAGAATATCTAGGAATAAACCTACCTAGCGAGACAAAAGACCTATATGCAGAAAACTCTAAGACACTGATGAAAGAAATTAAAGATGATACCAACAGAGGGAGAGATGTACCATGTTCTTGGATTGGAAGAATCAACATTGTGAGAATGATTATGCCACCCAAAACAATCTACAAATTCAATGCAATCCCTGTCAAATTACCAATGGCATTTTTTACAGAACTAGAACAAAAAATCTTAAAATGTGTATGGAGACACAAAAGACCCCAAATAGCCAAAGCAGTCTTGAGGGAAAAAAACAGAGCTGGAGGAATCAGACTCCCTGACTTCAGACTATAGTGTAAAGCTACAGTAATCAAGACAATATGACTGGCACAAAACCAGAAACATAGATCAATGGAACAAGATAGAAAGCCCAGAGATAAACCCAAGCACCTATGGTCAACTAATCTATGACAAAGGAGGCAAGGATATACAATGGAGAAAAGACAGTCTCTTCAATAAGGGGTGCTGGGAAAACTGGACAGCTACATGTAAAAAATGAAATTAGAACACTCCCTAACACCATACACAAAAATAAACTCAAAATGGATTAGAGAACTAAATGTAAGACTGGACACTATAAAACTCTTAAAGGAAAACATAGGAAGAATACTCTTTGACATAAATCACAGAAAAATCTTTTTGATCCACCTCCTAGAGTAATGGAAATAAAAACAAAAATAAACAAATGGGACCTAATGAAACTTCAAAGCTTTTGCACAGCAAAGGAAACCATAAACAAGATGAAAAGACAACCCTCAGAATGGGAGAAAATATGTGCAAACGAATCAACGGACAAAGGATTAATCTCCAAAATATATAAATAGCACATGCAGCTCAATATTAAAAGATCAAACAACCCAAACCAAAAATGGGCAGAAGACCTAAATAGACATTTCTCCAAAGAAGATATACAGATGGCCAAAAAGCACATGAAAATCTGCTCAACATCACTAATTATTAGAGAAATGCAAATCGAAACTACAATGAGGTATCACCTCACACCAGTTACAATGGGCATCATCAGAAAATCTACAAACAAACAACAAATGCTGGGGATGGTGTGGAGAAAAGGGAACCCTCTTGCACTGTTGGTGGGAATGTATGTTGATATAGCCACTATGGAGAACAGTATGGAGGTTCCTTAAAAGACTAAAAATAGAATTACCATATGATCCAGCAATCCCACTACTGGGCATATACCCAGAGAAAACCATAATTCAAAAAGACAGGGCTTCCCTGGTGGCGCAGTGGTTGAGAATCCGCCTGCCGATGCAGGGAACATGGGTTCGTGCCCCGGTCTGGGAAGATCCCACGTGCCGCGGAGCGGCTGGGCCCGTGAGCCATGGCCGCTGAGCCTGTGCGTCCGGAGCCTGTGCTCCGCAATGGGAGAGGCCACAACAGTGAGAGGCCCGCGTACCACAAAAAAAAAAAAAAAAAAAGACACATGCACCCCAATGTTCATTGCAGCACTATTTACAGTAGCCAGGTCATGGAAGCAACCTAAATGCCCGTTGACAGATGAATGGATAAAGAAGTGGTGGTACATATATACAATGGAATATTACTCAGCCATAAAAAGGAACAAAACTGGGTGATTTGTTGAAACATGGAGGCATCTAGAGACTGTCAGAGTGAAGTAAGTCAGAAAGAGAAAACAAATATCGTATATTAATGCATATATAAGGAACCTAGACAAATGGTACAGATGAACTGGTTTGCAGGGCAGAAATTGAGACACAGATGTAGAGAACAAATGTATGGACACCAAGGGGGGAAAGCGGGAAGGGGGGATGGGGTGGTGGTGTGATGAATTGGGCGATTGGGATTGACGTGTTTACAATGATGTGTATAAAATCGATGACTAATAAGAACCTGCTGTATAAAAAAATAAAATAAAATTCAAAAATTAAAAATAATAATAATAAGCATTGAACTAGTCCAATTAACCAGTAAGTAGATGAATTAAACATATAACCAAAGTCTTCTTGTTCTAATACAGCCCTTGTGCTACAATTCACCTGATCCCATATTAGTGGAATAAAACCTTTAAACTCTAGATATTCAATCTAGATTCCTTAACATTATTTATATTTTGAGATAGAAAGAACTACTTTGGTCCTTAAATCCTAAGTTTCTGTTAACTACAAAAACAGCTAAGAAAAAGAGGCTTTTAAGCAATGAACTAAGATGTTACAACATCCATGGACTTTTCTTAGGAGAATCTCTCTCAAAACCTTCATGCCCTTATTCTAGAAAAAATTATATTTTAACATGGTTTTCTGGATTCCTGATTCATAGGAATCACACACATATATGCGTGCATCTATACATTTATATACAATGGATAATAAATAAACTATACATAATAAAGGCCAGGTATATTTCTAAATAAATTTAATTTACTAGATGAAACATATTTAATCGGATTATATTGTGTATGTCAAGACCAGATCAAATCACGCTTGAACACCATTCAAGGATTCTGTTGGAATTCCACGATATCAGTGAGCGCTCAATCTGAGATATTTCTCAGCAGAGCGTTTGTGACAGGGTCTCTGACCTGTATGCTCTGCCCTCACAATGAATCTTTGACTCTAGTCTCAGTGTTTCACCACTGCTACCATCACTGCCACACCTGGTAGTTAAGTTATTATTCTTTTAATCTTACAGACCATAGATCAGGCTTTTATAAGTGCACAGAAAGAAGTTATGAGGCTACTGGTGGGTCTATTTCTTCCCTTCCCCCAAAAGAACATGGCAAGGAAATTTATTTCCTCTTAGAATGTGAGAGGATTGTGGAGCCTGTGAATTATACCCCACAATATTGGGTTAAAAAATTTACTTTTCTCTATTTCTCTGAATCAAATACTAAACTCTATTCTCCTGCTTGGTTGATGAAAAATCCCATCTTATTGTTAAAGTATAATTTTCAAAAGATAACATAATAATGCTCAGGCAAATAGAAAGTGAACACATGTCAAAGATTTACTCAACTCATTAATTACTGAGAGAAGCAGTAAGGTGTTAAAAACAGTCCAAAGAACATTTGAGAAGATAGGTATTTATAGGTAAATTAATAAAGGCAGGTGAGAATAGGATTTCAAGGATAGATATAAAACTGATTAACGTCTAACAGGGTGAGAAACCCTAGCCTCTGAGGTGACCTGTTCAAGTGATCAGAAATAATTTGCATCTCAACTGAACACAATTCTGCAAGATAGCATGTAGCTTAAGTCTGGGACCGCTAACCAATAGCAAACCATGAGTTAAAGAACAAGCATTTGCCTAATCCCTGGGTGGGCTTGCACCTCCATAAAACACTGAAGAAACAAGTCACCCACCACCTGTTGCTTTTGTCCAAATTTTGAGTGATTTTTATCAATACTCATTTTTACTGCATCTCTCTCTGTCAGTGGGTTCAGCCAAGAACTATGGAGAACTAGAAGAACTAGAAGCCAGAAAATAGGAAAAAGGCCAGGCCAGCTAGGCCATCATCTTTACCAGTGCCCCTTCTGTGACCTAATCTTGATGTCATTTCATGCCTCTACCACATCCTCCTCAGTGTGGGGGACAGAACCTAGGATAATCCCCAATGACGACCACCTTCTGGTATCCCTGCCTTTGTGTAATTCCCTCTCCTTGTGTGTGGGTGAGATCTGTCCCTTGCCTCTAGCTAACATACTGAATAATATTGCAAAGGTGAAGTGATCTTGCAGATGTAATTTCAATCCCAAACCAAATGATTCTTTGTAAAAGGAGATTTTCCAGGGTGGACCTAAATTAATCAGGTAGGTTTGGATTAAGCAAAGCCCTTAAAAGGGAGACTGAGCAATCCCTGAGCCCCGAGATTATCCTGCTGGCCTTGAAAAAGTTAGCTGCCGAGTTTAGAGAGCCATGTGGCAAAGAGCTGCAGGTGACACCTGGGATGAGAGTGGACCCAAGTGAGCCAGCAAGAAAACCTCAGTCCTACAGCTGCAAGAAACAGAATTGTGCCAACAGCCATGTGTGCTTGGAAGAAGACCCCCAAGCTCCAAAAAGGAACAAGCCCAGGCAACACCTTGATTGTAGACTTGTGAGACCCCAAGCGGAAGGTCCAGCTAAGCTGTGACTGGAATCCTACCCCACAGGAACTGTGAGATCGTAGGTGTGTGCTGCTATAAGTCGCTAAGCTTGTGGCAATCTGTTACACGGAAATAGATAACTAATCCACTCAGGGGTACGCCACACAGCACGTACTTTCCTGACGGCAGACACGCTCACAGAATTCCCCTCCAATGCTCTCAAGGCCATGGTGCCTATTTTCAGCCATCTTTAGCATCTATAGTGGCAATTCCTCTGTCTAGGGAATGGAGTAAAGCCAGCCTAGGTCCCTGCCAGTCACAGAAAACCCTGAAGACTCCATTCTTTACCTTAGACCCAGAGATGTACCCTCACCTTATCACCTCCCCGAAATCATCTCTTCTTTTCAAGTCAGCCTCCTAAAAGCTTCTACATCTGAATTATTACCCCCTATGTCTTCCTCTTTGGAATCCCCAGGTAAAATCTTCTCCCTGGGCCTGAAACTCCAAAGCTCTACACTTACCAGTTTGTGGAGGAGGGAAAAAGAGAGATAAATTGTTATAAGGACAGCTCTGGCTTTTAGAAGATTCAGTGTTGGCCTCCCTTTGCTGGAATGAGAGAGGAGAAAGGAGACTCTAACACCATTTCAGTGTTGCTTGTTTGTTTTTTTATTAGTAGTAACTCACCATTTTAAAGAGAGTTACTGTAATATACGCTATATAACCAGGCTACAATAAAGTCTTTTGGGGGCAGAATTACAAAACAAATGCGGGTTCTTGACACTTTCCTGATGATACCCTTTGTATCTCTTAAGATCATGAAAGAAAAAAAAGGAACCAGAGGCAAACATGTAGTGCTTAGTGGTAATGAGTCAGAGGACATGGCAGCAGAGGAGGACGAACCCGGTTCAGCTCTGGAGAAACTGCTGAGAGGGCTTCGCAGAGGTGAGTTTTGGGGATCAACCCGCTGGTGAGGCCAGATCTGGAACTTGCTGGTTACTACCTTTGCACCAGCATTTCTCAAATTTGCCTGCACAGTAGACTCACCAGGTGAGTTTTTAAAATCCCAGTGACCAGGGCCACACCCCAGATCAATTAAATCATAGTTTGGGGGACTGAGACCCAGGTATCAGTATTTTTTAACGATCACCACTTTTTAAAACTCCCCAGGCAATTGTAATGTGCAGGCGTTTCAGAACCACTGCTTCACACTCTCTTCTTTTGTTAAGGAAGAATGCGTTCTCACCCCTTAGCACCAAAGCATCACCTGGAGAGACTGATAACACCCAGTTTCCCCTGGCCCCAGCCCCTGGGGTTTCTGATTCAGCAGACTTAGAGTAGAGCCCAAGAATGTGCATTTGTAACACACTCCCAGGAACTGTTGGCTCTACTAATGGGGGAGCATTCTTTGAAGAGACAAGGGCTAGATTTTTACCTTAATGAAATTGCAAGCACAAATCTTAATAAGTGGCTATTGGCTAAATATTTAATGATCCATAACCATATGTGACCTGTGTTTCATGCTTATGGAGTACTTACAATTAATAATTCCAGATTCTACACTAATTTTTAATTTGTCTTGTTACCTAAGCAGCATCACACAGACCAACGGCCTCCAGAGAGAAAGACCTTTGCACAAAAACCACTAGGAAAGGTTTGTATATTTATCTCATGTTCCCTGCATGTTAGAGTCTCCTGGGGGTTACCAGTGCTTGGTCCTCACCCTTGGAAATTCTACTTTACTGACCCTGAGGAGGGGCTTGGATGGGCAATGACATATATATATATATACATACACACACACACACACACACACACACACACATACAATACACATGCACACATATTAATATATACACATGCATACATTAGTAGAATAATTGATAAATATAATTGTTACATATTATTACACGTAATATGCATAATGTATAATATATCATTATTTAATTATTAGAATTTATTTCTTAGAGCAGTTTTAGGTTTATAGAAAAATTGAACAGAAAGGGTGGGAGTTCCCATATACCCTCTCTTGCCTCCCTCACAGTTTTCTCTATTACTAACATCTTGCATGGTGGGATACATGTGTTACAATTAATGAACCATTATTAATACTTTATTAGCTAAAGTGCATAGTTTACATTAGGATTCACTCTCTAGTGCTATAGAGTTCTACAGGTTTCACCAACTGCATAATAGCAAATATCCACCATTATATTATCATACACAATAATTTCACTGCCCTAAAAATCTCCTGTCCTCCACCTATTCATCTCTCCCCTCTATCCCCGAAATCCCTGGCAATTCCTGATCTTTGTGTTGCCTAAAGCTTTGCCTTTTCCAGAATGTCCTATAATTGGAATCATACAGTATGTAGACTTTTCAGGCTGGATTCTTTCACTAGTAGTATGCATTTAAGTTTCCACCATGCTTTTCTGTGGTGTGATAGTTCATTTCTTTTCAACACTGAACAATATTTCATTGTCTGAATGTATGTTTGTTCATTCATTCACCTATTGAATACCATTGCCTCCAAGTTTTGATAATTACCAATAAAGCTGCTATAAACATATGTGCGGACATAAGTTTGCAACTCATTTGGGTAAATATAAGGAGCCTGATTGCTGGATTATGTGGTAAGATTATGTTCAGCTATGTAAGAAACTTACAAACTGTCTTGCAAAGTGCCTGTACCACCCTAGCCCTTGGTATTGTCAGTGCTTTGGATTTTAGCCATTCTAAGAGGTGTGTGTAGTGGTTTCTCATTATTGTCTTAATTTGCAACTCTGATGACATGTGATGCAGAGCATCTTTTAATAGGCTTATTTGCCATCTGTGTATCTTCTTTGGTGAGATGTCTGGGCAATAGTATTTTTAAAGCAACTTCCTAGGTGATTTTCTTATGAAACCAGAGTTGATGATTACTGAAGCCTGGAACTCCCAGAGAAGACCAAACATGGAACGCAGGGACATTGTGAGAAGAATAAGTTCCGTTTTTCTGTCTTGTAAATGGACTCCATAACATCCTTGAACATCTTTGTATCCCACCCATATACCCTCAGCCTTAGGATCATAAAGCATAATGGCCTGATTTCTAAGCCCTAGGCTTTCTCTGACCCCACAATCCTTCCATACTGCACAGGGAAGACTGTAAGTGTCAGAGAAGTAACCCCCATATATTCCTCAGGAGCAGCCCTCAACCAAAGAAACTGATAGGAATTGGTGTATAAACTCCCTGGCTGTCTCACCCCTCCAGGGGATAATTCTAAGATGTGTTCTACACTGTCTTGAGAGTCCCCCTAGCAGGACTGAGCTCCAGTTCCCCATAACGGTAACTCATTTGTTTCATATCCTTAATTCTCTGCTTTCCTAATCCTCTACCAGTGTTTCCTGGCATCAACTGCCAAATAAACTACTAACTCTTATAATCTGGTCTCAGGATCTGATTCTAGAGGAGCCCAAATCAAAACAGCCTCTGGATAGAGTAAGGTTGGTGCTGGAGGAGATTGTGCCAGGGCATAGAGTGGAAAACAGAGTGATACTAAGAAGCCCACAGAGAAGATAAGTCACTGGCCAAAGGGACTGGTTGGGTAGTCAAACAACATAACATTTGGAGCCATCAGGCAGCTTACCTGTATCACTCTGAAAGCCCTCTGCCATGGATGGATTCTCAGGCCACTAAACTATTTCCTAGAAAATGGGGAAATACACAAATCAATCAAAACCTGCTCTCTTTTACCATTTTCACAAGCATAATTGATCTTACCCTGAGTTCATCAGACAGCTGAATGTGAGGTTGAGGGCTTATGTTATATTATTTTATTAGGGTATGTAATGCCAGGGAAGAGGAATAAGAAACAGGAAGAGTCTGGAAGGGAAGGAGGGAGAACCAATAGTAGGAGGCTGCATTATGCAGGTGGCTGCCACAAGGGAAAGTGGTTACTCAGTTATGGACCACTAAGCCTGTGCTGATCCATACAAGCTACATCCCAAGAATGATGGCAGCTGAGTGTAGTGAGAGAGGAGAAACGATGTAACAACTGGCTCCCATCACCAATGATCCGGAGACAAATTTCCAGAGGATGGTTGGTGGAAAAGAACAGAATCAATCCTCCTATAGTTGATCAGCCTCCAACCCCTAATGAATATCTACAGAAGAACATGTGGCCTTCACTGTCTCTCCTTCCTGCCCTTTTCAAGAGGTTGGGTGTCCTAATTTCCCAGACTGACTGTGAGGTATTTCATATATATATCCTAATTCTCTGTAAAAATTTAGTATCTCTCTTACCTTAAGAAAGAAAGAGGGCTTCCCTGGTGGCGCAGTGGTTGAGAGTCCGCCTGCCGATGCAGGGGACGCGGATTCGTGCCCCGGTCCAGGAGGATCCCACATGCCGCGGAGCGGCTGGGCCCGTGAGTCATGGCCACTGAGCATGCGCGTCATGGCCGCTGAGCCTGCGCGTCCGGAGCCTGTGCTCCGCAACGGGAGACGCCACAACAGTGAGAGGCCCGCGTACCGCAAAAAGAAAGGAATAGGAAAGTCAGCACTTTCCCAGCCTTGCTGAGCTCCTCTGGCCCTGATCTCCCAAGATACTGGAGCCTCTGTGAAACTCTACCCCGGGATCTAGCTAGGGTCACAGCCTCTCCTGTGAATCCCTGCAGGTGTGATCTGCCCCAATTAGGGTGTGACGAGAAGCACAATCTTCCTTCCAGAAAGAAGTTATATACAGAAAAGGAATACAAGGCAGCTCAATTACATTATAATTGACTCTAATTGGCTCTCCCACCGGCTGTTAAATTCTTTATCTGCAGCCTGGTAGCACATTAGAAATCTGTAACACCTCTATCCTGCCCTGAAGAACACAGGAGAAAATGTTTTAAAAAAAAATCCACCAAGCAGCTGAGCTTGGAAAAAGAGAGCTCTGGTGGGGTCAATAAAGTGGAGGTGTTTTTAGGAAGAGTGTGCGGAGGTCTCAGGAGGAATGTGAAACTTCTGACTGCCTTCTAACTGCAGACAGAGAAGAAAAAAGTTCTGGAGGGGTTATTATTGACATACTAAGAGAGTTTCTTAAATGGACATATCTTCCAAGAAGCGTTTCTATTTGCCTTCATTTGTTGAGTATACATAGACTCCACCATGTCAGGCTGGAGATACAGAGTAGAGAGACATCCTGTAGAGTCTGGCCTGGGAAAGAAGATCCAGAAGATCCTGGGGAAAGATGACCCCAGGCCCCGATGAAGGCGTGTGAGTGGGAGGAGAGGGCAGGTGAAGAGAACTGGCAGGAATGCTCCTGGTAACTGGAAGAGCCAGGGTGAAGAGCCAGAGCTCAGAGCGGACCCCGCAGGATTTACCTGAGCCCCGTGCTCTTGGAAAACAGAGAAGCAACCCCAATTCTCTTGTCTTCCAGAATGGCCTACTGAAATGAACCACCCTTCCACTTCGGACTTAGATGAAACTCACCATGACCTCCTTGTTCACTTAGACAACGCCAGACACAGACCCTCCAAATTCCCATTCTTTGCTCCATAAACGATTAGCTAAACGTCTCGTCCCCACTAATCAAATGGAACAAAATGCTTGGAAACCAAACTTCATTTAAGATTCTCTCCTTCCGTTAGAGCCCTGAACTTTGATCCCCCTTCAACCTGAATCAGCAGATAGCCCCTCCTTACAGCCCCTCCTAAGAAAAGAAAATTCTCTGATTGACTGTCTTGTCATGCCAGTCCCCCTTCATCCCACCCCCCAACTCCAGGTTCTGTCCAGTTGTGACTCTTCTCTATACATGCAGACCTCGGAGATACTACGGGTTCGGTTCTATGCCACCTGAATACAGCTAATACCACAATAAATAAGGTCACATGCTTTATATGCACTGGTTTCCCAGTGCATATAAAAGTTGTGTTCACACTACACTGTAGTCTAATTAGTGGCAATAGCATTATGTCTCAAAAAACAATGTACAGACCTTAATGGAAAAGCAATGTTGTTGGAAAAATGACACCAATAGACTTGCTGCTCAATGCAGGGTTGCCACAAACTTTCAATTTGTAAAAAACATACTATCTGCGAAGCCCAATAAAGCAAAGTGCAATAAACTTAAGTGTGCCTGTAAAAGAAAAGACCTTTGGCTTAACCCTTGGGCTGCTTGAAGATCTATGGACAGAGTGATCTCCCTATTACAAAGGTCCTTCTCCCCATAGTAATAATCTTTAGAAGAAAGTCTCCCATTACTAAGTCAGTCCTGATTTGTTTTTATTTGACATGACCACACATGTGTACTAGCCGTTCATAAAACTGAGAGTAGTACTTTTTTTTTTTTTAAGTGTAGTTGATTCATAATGTGTTAGTTTCTGGTATACAGCAAAGCAACTCAGATATATATATATATATATATATATATATATATATTCTTTTTCATATTTTTTTCCATTATAGATTAGTACAAGATGTTGACTATAATTCCCTGAGAGTAGTTCTTAAACTTGAGCTTCATCAGAATCCCCTGAAAGCCATGTTAAAACACAGGATTCTGGGCCAGAGTTTCTGATTCAGTAGGTACGTGGTAGGCCCTGGAATTTGCATTACTAATAAGTTTTTAGGTAATGCTGAATCCTGCTCACCCAGTGCCTGCCTTAAGAACCACTCACATAGACTAGGACAGGGAGAGGCAAGTGTGAGGGCTGCCAGAGAATTAGGCAGAGGCCAGGCGTGAGGGACCATAGAGTCTACACTTTTATCTCAGGCACTATTGAAGGATGGAGCCAGGGACGCACTTAACCACATCTGCCTGTCTTGGAAATCCCTCTGTCTGAAGTTTGGAGAACAAATTAGAAGGGGTACAAACCAGGGACAGGAGGTCTGGAGGAAGCTGCTGTGCGATCCAGGTGAGAATGGTGGGGCCCGGGCTGAGGTGGGCAGGGGTTGTGTGCTGGTGCCTGAGGAGAAGCAGAGATTCAGGTGGTCTTTCAGCAACAGCATGCACAGGACTCTGTAACTGACTGAAGGTGGGGCATAAGAAAGAGGACAGGGCAAATTTTTTTAAATTAATTAATTAATTTACTTATTTATTTTTGGCTGTGTTGGGTCAGGGCAAATTTTTTTTAATTAATTTATTTACTTACCTATTTATTTATTTATTTATTTATTTTTGGCTGCATTGGGTGTTCGTTGCTGTGAGTGGCCTTTCTCTAGTTGCAGCAAGTGGGGGCTACTCTTCATTGCAGTGCGCAGACTTCTCATTGCAGTGGCTTCTCTTGTTGCAGAGTATGGGCTCTAGGTGCATGGGCTTCTGTAGTTGTGGCGCACGGGCTCAGTAGTTGTGGTGCACAGGCTCAGTAGTTGTGGCTTGCGGGCTCTAGAGCACAGGCTCAGTAGTTGTGGCGCACGGGGTAAGTTGTTCCATGGCATGTGGGATCTTCTGGACCAGGGCTCAAACCCATGTCGCCTGCATTGGCAGGCAGATTCATAACCACTGTGCCACCAGGGAAGCCCAGGACGGGGCTATTTATGACTCATCTTTCTCTCCCCTGCTAGACTACAACCTGGAGAGTACTGCTATTTATTAGTAGTTTTTGACAGTTGTCCCATAAGGAGTTTGATACCAAACACAGTGGAAGATAACAAAGAATCCAGTGTGCCTGTGTGTGTGTTAGGGGGGTCCAGGGGGTGGTTCTACACCACAGAGAAATTCTCGAACCAGCTGGGTGTCCTATCATTCAACTCAATTCTGATGTCATCTACCCAGAGACAGCATCAGATTCCACAGGTGAAGGGCTCAGTCCAAGACTGCCCCTCACTTCAGATGCCAATCACAAGTCCACATTGTTACCTGTGCTTTGGACCAACTGACTATAAATCAGAGGGTCCCATGACCCCCTCCTTAAATTCAATTAATTTGCCAGAATGGCTCACAGAACTCAGGAAAACTGTTTGCTCACTAGATGACTGGTTTATAACAAAAGTTATTAAAGGATGTGGTCAACAGCCAGAAAAAGAGATACACAAAGTGAGGTTCCAAACAAAGGAGCTTCTGATCTCCTGGAGTTTGGGACCTATCACTTGGAACTGTTCTGGCCCCCAACTTGAAAGCTCTCCAAACCCCCCTTTTTTTGGTTATTAATGGAGGCTTCATTACAAAGGCATGATTGATTAACTTAATTGGCCATTGGTGATTGATGCAACTTCCAGCCCCTCTGCCTTCTCTGGAGGTCTAGGGATGAAACCATCCCTAGAAACTGGTCAGCTCCACTGGCAACCAGCCCCTATTCTTAAGTTTGGTCCAAAAGTCACCCTCATTAACGTAACAAAAGACATCTTAACACTCATCACTTAGGAAATTCTAAGGGTTTTAAGAGCTCTGTGACAGAAGCAGGACAAAAACCAAATATATATTCCTTATTACAAATCACAATATCACATCCCATCTAATGCTTATTCCTCTTGGAGAGTGTGTTTGACAAAATCAACAAAATCAATATTAATTTGTCAGTGTTTGTTTTTAAGATACAGCAAGGAAGCAAGTGACAAATATTAGGAATGTCTTCTCCCTTTGCTCCTTTCCACCAGCATCATTCAACAAATAGACATGTGAGAGATGATGGATTGACCCAAGGATAAGACACTGATCAGCAGGCCTGAGCCGGGCACACAAAAGAGAAAGCCACACTTCCCAATAGTGCTCTAGACCTATTGTACTGACATTTTTAGAGAGGATAAAATGTAGCTCTGTCCCCCAGAAACGATTTGTTTGCATATTTGTATAGAGACTGTTATATTTTTAGTTGGAGGGAGGTGGGCTTTTTCTCTGTTTCTATGGTAAATTGCTTGTACAGTCTGCATTTGTACAATTAAAGTATTGACACTGAATTGGCCAATTTGCCCAAGTAGGAAATGTACCCCACTGCCCAATTTTAAAATACATGTACCCTTAATAAGTAGAACCATGCTAATGGGAAAAAAAAAAAAGGAATATATATATATATATATATATATATATATATATATATATCTTTAGTTTACCATCCTTGAAACAAAGCAGAACCCTGTGGGGCCCTCCCAGGTACAAATCCTTCATTTCTTGTTTGTAGGAAATAGCCTTCATTCAGCCTCCTTGACCTTCCCTGAGTTCCAAAGGGCAAATTCAAACAGTTGCTTATCAGGGAAGGGAGGGAATGCAGAAACAGAGGACGAGCAGTCAAGAGATAATAGTGCAGCCATGGGGCAAGGTCCCGGTTCCTCCTCAAGGCATATACATAACAAAATACCTCTGAGTTCTGCAAGAACTAAGGTCCAAGATTGCTGGAACACCACGAGAACCAATTAGAAGAAAGTCTGTACACAGTGGAAGATAACAAAGACTCTGACTCCCTCCCAAAAGAATTCTCCCTTTAAAAGCTTTCAAGCCCAGAGAATAATCTTTGAAGTTGGTTTTTGGACATGAGTCTGCCTTCTCCCCAGGTTGCCAGACTCCTGAATAAAGCAAACTCTCTGTGCCTACTAGCACCCCTCTCTTGAGTATTGGCTTTCGAGTGGCAAGCAGGTGAACTTGAGTTTGGTAACATCCTCAGACATGAAGTTAAAATCCCCCAATCCTACTTGTCTCCCAAGGACAACACCCTGGAATGATGGGTCTGCTCCCACCTCCTACTCACCTTGGGGGGATGGGGCACAGGGCCTGCCATCAGGACCAGGCTCAACTCACCGTACTGCACACTGGTGGGACCCACGAGCCACACGTGGTTCCTGGGCACTTGAAATGGGTGAATCCAAATTGAGATGTGTTTTGTCAGGTATACACTGGATTTGGAAGAACATAAAATGTTTTTATGTTGATTACATGTGAAATGATAATATTTTTTATATACAGTGTTGACTAAAATATGTTATTAAGAAAATCTTTTCACTGCATGTGAGTTTGCTAGGGCTGCTGTTCACAACGGACCACAAACTGTGCAGCTTCAACAGCAGAGGTGGATTGCCTCTAGTTCTTCTTGCTATAAGTCCAAGATCAAGGTTTCAGCAGAGGCTAGGAGGGAAAGGTCTGTCCAGCCCTCTCTCCTTGGCTTGCAGACGGCCATCTTTTCCCTGAGTTTCTTCACATCCTCTTCCTTCTATGCATGTCTGTCTGTGTCCAGATTTCTTCATTATAAGGCCAACAGTAATACTGCATTAGAGCTCATGTTAATGACCTCATTTTAACTTGATAACTTCAGTAAATGCCCTATCACCAAATAATGTCACATTCTGAGGTACTGGGGATTAAGACTCCAACATACTTTTTTTGGAGTGGACACAATTCAACAAATAACACACTGTTAATTTTTCCTTTGTTTAAAAGTGGCCACTAGAAAATGTAAAATCGAATATGTAGCTCACATTATTCTTCTTTTGGATCACACTGCTGTAGAATTACTTCTCTCCCATAGTCTGGCGTAGGTGGGGGACGGTGCACAGGAACATGTTTGAGGGAAGGGAGTTATGAGCTTTCCTGGGATTCCAATAATCTGAAAATTCACCAGCCTATTGAATGACATTGATAAGGATAGAATAGGATAGTTCGTTATACAGGGAGTTGTAGAGGTCCCAGTAGGGGATTATAGATAGAGAGGGAAACCTAGGAAACTTTGGGAGACCACTATAAGTTAATGATCACTCAAGAAAGCTATCAGAACATTGTGTAATGAAGCAGGCTTGCTTAACTATAAAGCTATAAAAAAAAGCACAAGATATGTTGCAGGTCATTAGTTGAAAGAAAAATGTTACCACCTTTCTGCTGATTTGAATAAGCGCTATGACAGTCCTGGTTTGACCTCATAGGGTCAGAGACTCTCCTGCCCAATACGAAGGAAGAGCTAGTGATGTAAGCCTGACATCTACTCGAAGAAGGCAGTCTTTTCCCCCTCCCCCACTTTCCTTTGATTATAAAATTGTAGCCCACTTAAAACTTGGGGCAGAGCCTCCTTGCCTGCCCGCTTCCATCTCTCACAACCTTCCTGTAAACGGTGCCCTCCGTATACCTGGAGGCAAGGAGCATCTTTATCTCTGAAGACAAAGGGACACAGAGAAGACACTGAAAAAACAGGCCTTGCCAAGTCTCCCCCAGTTTACTCTGCTTCCGTCACACTCCTTGACCTATCATATTTCTCCTGACTGTCCACTATTCATCAAACAGCATAAAAATATGCAAGTTCAACTGTTTCTCTGGGTCTTCATTTCCTTACGAAGCCTCCCACATCACATAAAACTGACATTAAATGAGCTCGTATGCTTTACTCCTGTTCATCTGTTCTTGTCAGTTTAATTTTCAGACCCAGCCAGAGACCGTAAGAGAGTAGAAGAAAATGTTTTCTTTCCCGACAATAGATTCTTGAAAAGTACAGAAATCTGAATTTCTTTTGGACCAAATTGGGACTGAGTTGTCTCCTGTGTAAAAACCACGTGCAGGTCCTCTCCCTGGATGCACAGGATGAAGTCTTTTTAACAAGGTTCTTTAGAGTTGTTTGCATCTCTCAGATGAACCCCTTAGAGACTGAGTTACTCAGAACTAAAATTAACTCCAGCCTCTCACTTCCCAGATTCATAATAACCCTGCACAGTACGGGAAGATGTTGGTAGGCATCCTAATCTCCCTGGATTGACCTCTTTACCATCCTCCTTATCACTACAGCAAAGCACATTTCCTTCCCAGGGAGGAGACACAAAACTATTCCAAGTTGGCAGAATGGCCTGGAGGAGATTAGATGGCACTGCATTAACCTTCCCTCCCAATATGCTCCTGGTTCCAAAAGGAGGGAAAACCAGACTCAAAGTAATTGGGGTTATTACTGACATACTTAGGGCAGGTCACAGATTTTAGTCTGACTCTCCCTCCCAGGTCTGGACATCTCCAGCAATGCTTTCTCTGGGATAAAGGGGCAGGTGGGTGATGCAGCTTTTTTCTGACTATATAAGATTCAAGAGACAAATCCATCTTGTGGTACCTGCCAGCCAACAGCTTTCTCAAATGCTGACACAAAAACACTTTAAAGGCAGACTACGACGGGAGGTCCGAAGTAAACCATGGACAAAGGACTTGGCAGAGATAACGGGTCATACACAAGTGCCACACTGGTACCCAGTAAACTTCAACTGGCCATAAATCAGCTGGGCAATCATAAACTTAGCTTTTGTTGAGGGCATTAATAGGACAGAAAGGACATGGTATCTCCCAAACCAGAAATGAGAAAATAGAATGTGTTCCATATGCTTTTCCCTATGTTATCATAACCTAACCAGCATATTATAAAGCCATCAATCTATCCACTTTGTACCAGTGCTTATCATTTCTGGCTGCAGTTCATTGAGATCCAGCTGTCTGAGGTATCCTTGTTCCAAGACTCCCTGTTTCAGTGAGAACTGTATTTCTAAGGCTGAATTCCTGCCAATTCCTATTTAAGACCAGGTGTAGTAGCTTGATGTTTAATTTAATTAATTTAAATGCAATTTAATTAATTAATGCCCTCCTTGCATCCATACTCTGTCTTGTAACTTTCGAGCCCCTCTCACTCTGGCTCTGGATTTGGCCGTGTGACTTGTTTAGGCCAATAGGAAGTTAGCAAAGTGGGGAAAGCAAAGGCATGGAAAACGCTAGCCCATGTCTGCTTCCTCTGCCGCTTCTCTGGGATTCCCTAGAATCACAGGCACACATGAGCTGGCTTGGTGGAGAGATGGGAGAGACTCCTCAGAAGAGGCCACTTCAGACCAGCCAGCCCCAAGCAATGTGCCAGCACACCTCAGAAAATGAGCTGTCCCGGCCCAGACCAGTAAGTCTCCCAGTCAACCCACAGATTAGTGAGAAATTTTTTAAAATAATAATAATGCTTTAAGGCACTGAGTTTTGGAGTGATTGTTATACAGCTGTATTATGGGAATAGCTGAGAAGAAGGGAGGGTGATAATTGAATATTTGAATTTGTTGTTGTTGAATAAGAACTAATAATACATCTTGCCAAATGAGTGTAAATACACCTTACCATTGATGACATAATTTTCTATTTGACCATCTATGTCTTATGCCAAAATTTGACATTCCCTAAAACTTGGTTCAGAGACTGGAAATATTGTGGGAGCTGCCCTGCTCTTCCCCTGAGTTCTGGGGGCATTCAGCGAGAGCCTGTCTCCTGGGCCTTGGGCTGGGACAGCATCAGTTTCTTCCCTTCTGCAGAAAGCAGTGTGTCCTCTCCTGGATTTCTGTCAGTCCTATCTCAAGCTACATGGGCTCCAAAAAAATCAAGTTTGCATGCTTGATATGATATTCATTGTTTTCCTTTATACCTATCATAAATTTGCCTGTCTCTTGTCTTGAAGAGAAAGTGCATTTGCAAAACTTTTAAGCGGAACCAATGTTGATGATCATCAATTTTCTTATTTGCATAAGGACCTGTCTTTCTCAAAAGGAAATATCTGGGCACTGCTAATTAATGTTTTTTTTTTTTTTTTTTTTTTTTTTTTGTGGTATGCGGGCCTCACTGTTGTGGCCTCTCCCTTGCGGAGCACAGGCTCCGGACGCGCAGGCTCAGCGGCCATGGCTCACGGGCCCAGCCGCTCCGCGGCATGTGGGATCTTCCCAGACCGGGGCACGAACCCGTGTCCCCTGCATCGGCAGGCGGATTCTCAACCACTGCGCCACCAGGGAAGCCCTAATTAATGTTTTTAAGGCAAAAAACAGCACTTCCTGTTTGAGGCAGGTCAAGGGGAGTGCAGTGAAGAGAACCCCTCTTCTCTGGACCTTCTCTTTCCCTCTCCCACAGCCCCCAGAGGAGCCCCAGGCCCCCAGGATCAGTGTTTCTCAAACTTCACCAAGTGTAGGAATCACCTGGAATCTTGTTAAAATTCAGATTTAATATCTCTGGATGGGGGCCTGAGATTCTGCATTTCCACAAGCTCTCAGGTGATATAACACAGCTGGTGCAGGAGCACATTTTGTGTGGGAAGGCCCTAGAGCATTTCATAGCAACTCAAAAAACACTGAATTTTCCCAGTCCCTCCGTCTGCAAAGAGGGGGTGTGACTCCAGGAAGGTGACATTTAAGGTCAGGCTGGGACTCCCCACACACATATGAGTGTTCTCTCTTCTCATCTCTGTCTCTGACCTAAATCCTCGCAGGTTCATATCCGACAATAAACGTACTAATTAATAAACATGTTGATCTAGGCTTCATGCATGCTTTTTCTTTCTAAGATTTTTTTTTTTTTTTTTTTTTTTTTTTGCGGTACGCGGGCCTCTCACTGTTGTGGCCTCTCCCGCGGCGGAGCACAGGCTCTGGATGTGCAGGTTCAGCGGCCATGGCTCACGGGCCCAGCCGCTCCGCGGCACGCGGGATTCTCCCGGACCGGGGCACGAACCCGTGTGCCCATCGGCAGGCAGACTCTCAACCACTGCGCCACCAGGGAAGCCCCTGCTAAGATGTTTTAACTCACAAAAAGAATCTCTGGTTTTAAAATCAACTAGTTCCAAGAAGTTTTGCAGAATAAAAATGCTTGCAAAGATGTCCAGTTTAAAATAGCATCTGTTACAACACCATACGTGCCACTAAAACACATACAAATCCACAGAAGATAAAACAAGCAAAACAAATGATCACATGACCCCAAAACGAAGGGTGCCAAGTGGCCTAGTTCCAGAATTTGGAAGGAATGTCCTTCCTCTGTAAAGTCATTGAGAGGGGGTTGTTCATGTTTTGCTTCATGACACAGAGCAGCTCTACTTACTGGGAGAAAAGAAGAGAAAAATGCTTCTCATGAGTCTGACCCTGAGTCCCAGAGCCTTGGCATCTAACCACCCAGCAAAGCCGCAGCCCATTCTAGTGAGAGAACCACGTGGGGAGGAGACACACCCAGCCCAGCAACGTCACACTGGATGAAATCCACACGTCTGGACTGGGAGCTGTACACACCGCATTAGCTCAGGGTCTAGCCTTGACCTGAGAAAGAGCTTTCCCATCACCCTTGTGGACAGAATGCTGAGCTTAGGCCAATCCGCTGGCTCTGTGCCCCACCCCAGGTCCAGAGAAAAACTCCCCTCAAGGATAAACACAAAATGCTCAGATATGATCTCCTTAAAAATTCTGCAGATCAAGGGAAAGAGGATTTTATGCTAAAAAGTCAGAGGATGAGCACAATGGAAGGAGCAGAATTTTTTACCTCCTGTGCCCACTTTGCCTACAAGGTTCTCAGACACCTCCTCCATCACTAGCTCACTCCTGCTCTCCATTCAGGTTTTAGTTTCAATGTTACATTGTCAAGGAGTCCATTCATTACCCCCAGATCACATACTTTCAGGGTACCCTGTGATTTTGTCAGGATATAATTATTTGTGTGATTATTTTGTTTAATGTCTATGACTGATAAAGATGTTACTGAGCATGAAATAGGTGTTCAGCAAATAATTGTTCAATGAATGACTCAATCCCCATTGACACAAATGTTATGTCTTAATCAATATAAAATAGAAACACAAAATCAAAACAACAACAACAAAAAAGATGAAATATAAAATCTCAGAGTAAGGTACAAAAGGTGAGTGAGGAGACAGGAAAGGCTTTTAAGGACACTGATGTTAGAAAATCCAATAAAAATCCTCACTAGAGGGAAGAGAGCAGATCCAACATCATTGAGAATTTAATCCATGAGGCAGAAACTGCAAAGGATAGAATTGAGAGGGTTTTTTTTTTCTCAGAATTTAAAGAAAAAACATAAAGAGATGAAAACAATGCGGTAGAATAACATATATAAGGAGCTAAAGAATAAAAATCTAGCTTCAGAGTTATAAACATACCTGGTGAGACAAAACAAAAGAAAATCAGAAACAAATACAATAAAGACTAAGTTTAAATGAGAAGAGGTCAATAAACTACCCAAGTATGATGGTTAAAAAAAGTTCACACATTCCAGCAAAAAGAGTAAGGAAAAAACCCACAACTAGACACCTGCTAGATGCATTTTTGAATGCATAGAATACAAAATAAATAAATAAAAACAAAAAATCCAACAAAACAAGGTGAGGAAGACAAATAACCTCAAAAGAAAGAAAAAAAGCGCCAGTAGATAATGGTGCAGAGTCTAGAAACGACAAGGATGGTAAACCAGTAATTTTACACACAGGCAAATCACTATTTGTGGGAAGGAAGAAAAATAAGATAGTAAGCATGCAAGACTTCAGAAATTATATAAATCCTATACCCTTTCTGAATAATATTAATAATAAATTACCAAAAGTTTACATTCCTGCTCAATGAAAGATGATTCAAATTAGTGTCATGTTTTATTGGTCAGATATACACTTGCTATGTAAATTTAGCAGTCATAAAATGGCATGCATAAAATAACAGCTCACCAATGTATAAATTAAAAACTTTAAGATGAAATGGACAGAATTACAACTAATGGAGAAGACTTTATACAAAGCGTTTCAGGTTTTGATAGATAAAGAACACAGAGGTAGATGAACAGGTAAACAAGTGCATAAAGAATTTAAATAATATAAAATAAAATGTGTAGGGAAGGACTGAAAGATATAATTTGTAAACAAAAGAAATGCACCTCTTTTCCATCTTGCCTTGAAACCATTACAAAAATTTATCATGAAAAAAAATTATCATGTATTAAACAACATCAACAAAACTTTGCAATTTGTAATTAACAAAAGTTACATTTGTCACATTTTCTAGCACAGATGTTTTACAACTAGAAATTGCCAGTAAAATTTTAAACAAGATAAAAATAAATCAGCCTTTTGGAAGAGATGGATTTTGTCATAATTTTAGTGGAGCCCTACATATGAGTGTGAGTTTTCACCTTAAATTATGTTACCTGAAGTTTAAGATACTTCAGTATAGGGCTTCCCTGGTGGCGCAGTGGTTCAGAGTCCACCTGCCGATGCAGGGGACGCGGGTTCGTGCCCTGGTCTGGGAGGATCCCGCATGCCGTGGAGCGGCTGGGCCCGTGGGCCATGGCCTCTGAGCCTGCGCGTCTGGAGCCTGTGCTCTGCAGCGGGAGAGGCCACAGCAGTGAGAGGCCCGTGTACCGCAAAAAAAAAAAAAAAAAAGATACTTCAGTACAAGTAGAGAATAGACACATGTATGTTCATCTTGATCTAGACCACTGGTGGACATTTAGTTGCCTTGGGTAACGGTCCACCCTCTAGGGGAGTTTGTTAGCATTCCATTAAAGCCCACACTCTAAGGTTGATTACTACAAGTTCTACAGAAATGTTGACCTCAGAACAACACCTAAGTTTTTGTTAATTAGCATAATTGATATCAGAAATGAATTTTCTTTAGTAAGCCTAGTAATCTCCCTAACAGTCACAATGGATTTTAGAAATGAGTGTATCTTGGTGCTGTTAATTGTGCTCAGGATATTTGGGTTGGTTAGAAATAAGTGAGAGCCATTCAGACCTGTACATGCAGAGAGCATAGAATTCAGGGTCTTCTGGAGTCTTCTCAATCAGGAATGGTACCCTAAACTTGATTTGTAAAAATGATTCAGCATTCAGCAGATAATGAACAGGATTCTTAGTTGTCTGAGTCCATTGTAGGCTTAGCTGCAACTTGCTGCCATTGTCTTGGGTGGATGTTTTATGGAAACTACTATTAAGTCACCAGAAAGTAGAGACAGAGCTTTTATTGGGCCTGCAGAGCAGAGTGTGTGGACTCTTAAGTCTGCTTGCTAATAAATGTCTGTAGGTGAAGCAGAGCCAACTAGATCTGAGACTTGGCTTCACTGCAGGTTTTAGCAGGTTCTCCACTATGGTTGCTGCTGAAAGTCCCCCCAAAGAATAAACTGGCTGAGCTTGACCTCATCAATTTAAGTCAGTCCCTAATAGGGCACAGCAATGCTTCAAATATACCAAATTAATGGCCTATTTTGACCTGTTATATGAACTTCTAAGTATAATAGCACAATTTTTCACTTCACTGATTTAGGGTAAAATATTAGCAACAGTAATTAGTATACTGCTAGCTATAAAGACACAAATGTGGCTATTATAATTAACAAACTCATTTTCTAATTTTATCTCATTTAAGTTAAATGTAAACTAAGTAGCCACATATGGCTTGTGGCTACCGTATTGGACCTCAGAGATATAGAACATTTCAGTTATAACAGAAAATTCTATGGGGGTGACACCAGAGTCAAGAAGGTGATAGCATGACTCTCCTGACACATTGCTTCTCTTGACTGCATTCATAGCCCCAATCAAAAGGATCCCTGAATTTTCCTTGTACTGTAACTGTGTATTTCCTTCCCACTCTGAATCTGGACTTGGTTATGTGACTTGCTCTGGCCAACGAAAAAAGAGGAAATGTGACACAAGCAGAGACTTTCTTGCCCTTGCTTTTCTGCAATGATCATGAGGACATGCCCACACTAGCCTGCTGCAGAGATTTGAGAGACATATAGAAAAGACCCATGTTGTCCCAAATGAGGCCATCCTAGACCAGCGAGCCTCTAGCTGACTCCCCAGCTGACTGCAGGTGGACGTGTGGGCTGGCCCAGTCAAGGTCAGTAGAACCACCCAGTTGACCTACAGACTCACAAGAGACAATGAATGGCTATGGTTTTAAAGCACTAAATCTTGGGGTGGCTTGTTATATTTGTCCTGAAGAGTCAGTCACAATCAAACTCAACTATTAACCTAGTTGTTAAACTCAATTAGATAAGAGGAAATAAAAGTCTGGGGAAGTTTGGGCAGATGAAGGATGGTGTTATGGACTGCATGTTTGTTTTCTCCCTAAATTCACATTTGAAGTCTAAATACTCAATTTTATGATATTTGGAAGTGGGGCCTCTGGAAGGGAATTAGATTATGAGGGTCGAACCCTCATGATGGGATTTGTGCCCTTATGTTAATATCGTAAGAGCCATGAGATATTCTCTCTCTCCACACCCTCCTTTCTCCATCAGTGTCCCCCCACCTCCTACCATGTAAAGAAAGAAACTGGGAAGAGGACCCTCTCCAAGAACCCAACCATGCTGGCACCTTGATCTCAGACTTTCTGCCTGTGGAAATATGAGAACTGAATGTTTGTTTTTCAAGCCACTCAGTCTCTGGTATTCTATTATGGCAGCCAGAACTGACTAGGACCGATGGCATGCCCCATTCCTCAGGTAGTTATTTTGACCCTCTCCCTCCTCCCTGTTCAGGGAAGTGCCTGCAAAGGAGTTTCTCGTCCCTCTCTACTCAATTACTTACCCCTCTCACAGAAGAAGTTGATAATCAGATGGACCAAAGTATGAAAATTTTACTGGGTCAGGTATCATAGGCATAGGGATTCTGTCTAAAAAAAGCAGTGTCTAAGACCCCACACATTCTCTTTTACTTACTGGTATGCATGAAGAAGCTTACTGCTTACTGTCAACGTGTTCTAAGCACACAAGGAAAGGCTATAGACCTGCTTTCCAGAGGAAAGCACCATTCTTGCCTATGTGACCAACTGGAAAAGAGTTGTCAGAATCACTCCACTGCAGCAACATTATTTAGATTCTGAATAGGACATGAGTGACAACACACTTTGGCTCCAGAACTAAGACCAGCTCAGCTGTAATTTGAATATGGGATTAAGCTGTCTAACACTTGAGGGCCGTAAATTAACAACACTGTTCTTTGCTTTTCTTTTGGCTACTGATCCTTGTGTACATTTTTTGCATGGTCAAGTCCTACCAGGAAAGGAGGAATAAGGGAAAGCCATTGTCTCACAGCTTGTTAAAAGTAATCTAAATTGATTTAAACTCAACTGTGGCTACCTTCCCTTATTCTATGTGTCCCACTTCTTAAATAGATGTCCAACAGGCAACATTTCAGACATTGTGATTAAATTGGTTTGGAGAATTATCATACAGAGAGGTGTTGGGAAAAGAAGACATTAACAAATTGTCTATTCTTGGAGAGTACACACTTAGATTTGTAGTTCAGGTTGAGAAAGTGATTAATAGGAATAAAATCACTTTAAAATATTGGTGTTATGACAGCAAGATGAGCAAAGGCAGAGAGGTGGAGAAAATATCACCTTAAATGAAACACTTGAGATAGAATTTGTACCTTTAAGTTAACTCAGGCTGCCTACAATCAAAAGAAAAGGCAAGAGGAAATCAACAGAGATCTTATACAAAACGTTGGTGATCCAAAGGGTGCAAGGTATCAGACATTCATGGAGTAAATGAAAGAGCTTTTTGGTTCCTCATTCAAATGTGAGAATGTAGATTTGGAGCAAAGGTATTGAGAAGTAACATTCTGCTTTACAGCTCAAAAGTTATCAGAATATGATCTTCCTATTGACAAATCAGACCTGGGGTAGGGGGCAGTGGGGCATGGAGAAATTGAATGAATGGAAAAATGGAGTTTGTGTCAGCAGAGATTTCAACACAGTGCCAAAGCAATTGTTTCTTCAAATTTCCCTCAAATAAGTGACAAGTAAGGCCAGTCTAAGCAAAATTGTGAATCAAAGCCCATCTCTATTCTTGCCCCAACCTCCCAAAGCTTGCTTTCCAATCATCTTCATTCTATCTCAACTCACTTATATCATCATTCTCGTTGATCTCAGACAATCCTATGTTTTGACGATTTACTATTCAGCATAAATTTAAAGTAAAGTCGTTAAGTCTTCCCATAGAGGATGATAGCAACTCTCCCTACCTTGAGTGCTCCTCACATGTAATACTCAAGACCTGAATCAAAAGACCAGACTGCTCCCACAATTGGATTCAACCAGGTACCCTCGGCAAAACAGTTGGTGTTAGTCACTTACTGCTGTGTAACAGATCACTCCATAAGTTAGTGGCTTGGGACTTCCCTGGTGGTGCAGTGGTTAAGACTCTGTGCTCCCAATGCAGGGTGCCCGGTTTTGATCCTTGGTCCAGGAGCTAGATCCCACATGCATGCCACAACTAAGAGTTCACATGCCACAACTAAGGAGCTACCTGCCACAACTAATGAGCCCATGTGCCACAATTAAGGATCCAGCAAGCCACAACTAAGGAGCCCTCAAGCCACAACTAATGAGCCCGGCTGCTGCAACTAAAACCCAACATAACCCAATAAATAAATAAATAAATATTTTTAAAAAGTGGCCTAAAACTATAATCATCATTTATTACCTGTTATGGTTCCTGTGGTCAGGAATTTGGGGCTGACTCAGCTTGGCAGTTCTGGCTTAGGGTCTATCATGAAGCTGCAATCAGGTAGTGGCGGAGACCAGTGTCACCTTTAAGCCTTCTTCACTCACCTGTCTGGTGACAGGTCTGCAGAGACTTAAACAACTGGTGACTTGAATATCTGGGGCTTCTTAGGCTACAATCTCTATCTCATGTGGTCTTTCCACATGGTTTCTTCAGAATGGTGGCCTTGGTGTAGCTGAACTTTTTACACCTCAGCTCATGGACCCAAGGTGCATGTCTCAAGAAAGAACCAGGCAGTAGCCGTGTAATCATCTCTAATTTAGCTTTAGAAGTCATATAAGTTATTTCCACCCTACTTTACTGAATGAGGCAGTTGAAGACTTGTCCAGGATCAAGGGAGGAGTGTCAGCATCACAGTATAAGAAGAGCTTGTACACAGATTGGTTCAGATGTTTCTGGAAAATGCAACCTGTCACTTCTCTTTTGGTAACCCACAGAGATCTTCAATTTGTCCTGTTTGATTAAACATTATAATGAACATAAATGAAGTCAAATCTAATAGTTTATTAAAGCTAGTAGAGAATTTTAATGTAAGATATATCAAAATCAATATCCAGAATTAACTCTTGGCAGACTTGGACTGCTGAGTAGAAAATAGCAGGATGAAGTTTATAAAGGGCCATGTGTGATGTTTAAAAATAACTCTTTGAATACACAATAAGGAACTCCTGGGTTGGCAGGAGTTCCTATGAGAAAGAGCTAGGAATTTTAGTGAATCATAAGCATGATATGTATAAGAGTGGGATGTGATTGCTTAAACAAACGAGAAGCTGATCTACACTTAGGTTGTATTTATGGTATATAATGTTCATATTATGGGAAGTAAAAGCCCAACATCCCCTGCATTCATTTAACCATTCATTTGCTCCACTGATGTTTATTGAGCTCCTACTATGTGCTAGGCACTGTCTTAGGTGCTAACAATATAGCAATGAACAAACACCCACAAAACGCTACCCTCATAGAACCTGAATTCAAATGGAAAGGACAAATAATGAGCCTGACAAAAATGCTAGAGAAAAAAATAAGAAGAGGATGGAAAGAAGAAAGGAGGCAACAGGGAAGGAGGGAAGTAGGGAAAGAAGGAAAGGGAATAAATGTTGAGAATGAGAGGGTTACAGTTTTGGATAAGTTGGGTAGAGAAGTCTTCGCTGAGAGGGGCTATTTGAGAAAATATATGAAGGACGAAAGTGAGTGAGCCATGCATACCTCTGGAAGGAAAATCTCAGAGAGAGGAAATATCTGGGCTAGAGGTCCTGAGGCAGTGATGCCTGGCAGTGAGAATCCCAGTGTAGCTGGAACAAAGTGAGCACATTGGGGAGTAATAAGAGACACAATCAGAGAAGTGATGAAGAGCTGTTTTCCAGGCCCTCATGGGTTACTCTCTGAGCACTGGCTCTCACTCTGAATAAAGAGGGAAGCAGCTCAGGGCTTGAACAGGGAAGAAACATGATCTGACCTGGAATTTAATCAGCTCAGCAAGAGTGGCCACTTTGCTGAAGGGCTGCAAGGAGATTAGTTAGGATATATTTTCAATAATCCAGAGAGGAGATGGTGGAGGCTTAAATTATTATGGTAACAGTGAAGGGTCTGAGAGGTGGTCAAACTACGGGCATATCTTGAAGGAAGAGTAATAACGTTTTCTTGTTTATCAGATATGATTTATGAAACAGAGAAGTCAATGATAATACCAAAATTTTGGGTCTGAGCATTTGCTGAGGTAAAGAAGATTGCAAATGAGCAATCTTGGGGTCAAATAATGGTAGCTCAGCTTTGGATATATCTTTTTAAAATACCTATGAGACAACCCATTGGATATATCAATCAGGAGGGTGGTTAAAAGAATATGTAGTTCAGGAAAGAGGTCCAGGCTGATAAGATAAATCTGGCAGACATTGATAAAGGTATTTAAATCCATATCTCTGGTTGAAATAACCAAGAGAAAGAGTATAATAAGTTCCAAGGACTAAGCTCCTATATACCCTAAACTTTAGTGACTGGGAAGATAAAGAGTGGAAAATAAAAGAGAAAACCAGGCAAATATGGTCCCCAGAAAGCCAAATGGAAAAAGCATTACATGTAAGAAAGGAGTTTATCATCTGCTGCTGGAAGCTCAAGTGAAAGAAGGAATTAGATTGAACTTATGATGAGATTTGTAAATGTAGAAATCATTTGAGACCTTGATGGAAGCAGTTTTAATGGTATAAAGAGGGCAGAACTTGACAGAGTGAGTTCGAGAGAGAATGGGAGACTGAACAACTAATAACCTTTCAAGGATTTTACTGTAAAGGGAAGGATAGAAGTGAGGTGATGGCTGGATAGAGAGAATTATTGTTAGGAATGAAAAAATAACCATGTGCTTCCAGTGTGAAAATTCTGGTAAAAGAAAAATATTATGAAAGAGAAAGAAGACTTTCTGGATTGATGACCTTGAGAACTTGAGGAGGGGATGGGATCTAGTGGGCAAATGGAGGTACTGCCCTTTGCTAGGAGTGTGGGGTATTCAGGCATGCTAATAGGAGAAAAGCTAAATAAAAAGGCATGGATGCAAACAGGTGGGTATAAGTGCTGATGGGAGATTGTAAGAGTACTATTCTGAATGTTTCCATTTTCCTTATGAGATGGAAAGCATGGCCATCATCTGAGAGTAAGATGAGGAGGGAGGTGTGGAAGGTTAGATCAGAGATGAGAGGGTTTGGAATGGTTTTCTTGAAGGTTGGGAGAATGAATAAATGGAATAAATAAAAGTGCCATGTCCTGGTAAGACACACTTGAGGTTGATGACCATGAATGAATGTGAGACCCATCAGTATGGCTGTGTATTTTTCTCCAGCCACTTTCTGCTACAGGTGATCAGGTAGAGGGGAGGCAGAAAGTTGGATTTAGCAAGGCTGTGGCTTAATTTACCAAGTATCTCAACAAGGGTGTTGAATCTGTAAACAAGACTGTGATGATAATGGTTAGTCGTGGAATTTAAGATGGATAAGGAGAAAAGTGAGGGTTTTAGGTAGCTGTGAGGGACTGAGAGAAGGTGGTAGTACCAGCTTAGAGTTCTCAGTGGGATCTAGGAACTCGTGTAGCTGGTGGACTAGAGGGATTGGGAGAAAGGTGAGGAAGTGGTTGGGGAGATGTTTGACTCTGAGATAACAGAAGAGGATGCAGTCATTGGCAATGACAATGCCTAGAGGATGAAGATGCAAAGTGAGTGAGGTAGGGTGCAGGACAAGAACATAGCAAGACAGGGCAAGTAACTGAGCTACCAAGGAATTGAAACCAGAGAGCCTGGCAATTGCCCAAGAACTAAAATGTTCAAGGAATATGAACAGAGAGCTGGGAGTCTACACATAATTGCAACAAGGAAGGGGAAACCAGTGGAATAAGGTAATGACATGAGAGTCAAGTTGAGGGATGGTATTTAGAGAGGGATCAGAGAGATTATGAAATGGCAGTAAGGAGCAAACAGGACACTCACTCATCTTTAAAACCAATGGTACCAACAATGTGAGAGAGAAGACAACCACCAGTTGGGTTGCAAGGGAAGTAGGGTGTGTCCCTTAAGGCTTTCCATTAGAATGAGAAGTGAAGGGAATGTTCCTAGGAGAAGGTGAGATTATGAGGGATTTTACTCATGACTCTGAGTCCTATAGGTACAGTCAGATGTTTGGGAAATGGAAAGAGTGGGCTATGGGGTCAGAAAAGATGAGGTACAGAGTCATGTGAGAAATAAGGAAGTCCCTGAGAGACCTGGGCTTCTTAAAGTTACTGATGTTTACAGGGGATACGGGTTATAGTGAGATCAGTCCTCATAAATCCAAGGCACAGAATGGTCTCCAAACTGAAGGTTGGAAGGAGGAAAAGGTGAAAGCTCTTACAAGCAGTGTGCAGACTCCCATTTCTGGAGTTCTCTGTTCAACGCCTGATGCTATTTTAAGAGAATATAGATGAACTAGAGTCCATCAAGGTGAGCAGGCCCAGAGCAAGGAGAATCCAGAGGAATTCCATTTTAGGAAAATCAATACAAGAAACTGAGAAGGTTTCATAGGTCCTTTGGGAGCACCTGTCTTCAAGTATCAGGAGTGTTGTAATGTAAAGGAGGGTTTCATTTGTGCCTCATTGCTCCAGAAAACAGAACTTGAACCTGTTGGCTGGAAGTTATAGGGAAATAAATTCCTGCTGCTCCCCGATGATGAAGCAAACAACATCTACATAAAGTGTGGTCCAAAAACCAGTGCTGATTAGCAAACTACTGGTTACCAATCTGTGATGAGGGAAGTATAAACCTTGAGAGTGGGCACACAGAAACTTTTATAAGCAATTTTTCTGTGTTATGTTTACTCATTTTTTGAAGCTCAATTTTAATTGTTTACTCAAATGTGTTTTACGTGTCTTTTCATTTTATTTTTCTAGTATTTTATTTTTATTGTATTTTGTAAAAATGTTAGTCCTCGGTGGAAAGGATTAAAATAAAAAAGATTTGTCAACATAGATGGCTAGAGAGATTGAACTAACCTGGAGTATCACAGGAGGCATTTAACTGTCTATTCAAGAAAGTCTTCAAGGGGACACCTGACAGAGCCTGCCATTCACCATGGGAGAGTGAATGGAGATCTGGAGAGGGACCTGGCTGTCTCTTTACTGAGATAAAGGCAGGTCACTTGGTTTCACTGGGTTTTGATGTCCTCATCCATAAAGCGAAATGAGGGGCTTCCCTGGTGGCGCAGTGTTTGAGAATCCGCCTGCCGATGCAGGGGACACGGGTTCATGCCCCGGTCCGGGAAGATCCCACATGCCGTGGAGCGGCTGGGCCCGTGAGCCATGGCCGCTGAGCCTGCGCGTCCGGAGCCTGTGCTCCGCAAAGGGAGAAGCCACAGCAGTGAGAGGCCCGCGTACCGCAAAATAAATAAATAAATAAAGCGGAATGATAGAACTTTTATCTATCCCATAGAGTTAAGACTCAAATGACAAAAGCCATGGAAGGAATTCTGGAAAAATATTATAATCTATATATAAGGAAATTTGGGCACTGTTGTTGTCTTGTTACACACAGAGAAATCCCTGCATGGAAGATCATTTGAACCGACTCTGATTACAAATGCCACATGTAGGTAAGTGCCAGAGTGGTGATGTCATAATCACTTTAGAAAGCATTTTTTAAAAAATTGAAGTGTAGTTGATTTACAATGTTGTGTTATTTTCTGCTGTACATCAAAGAGATTCAGTTATACATATATATGTATATATACATATATATACATTCTTTAAAAAATTCTTTTCCATTACAGTTTATCACAGGATATTGAATATAGTTCCCTGTGCTATACAGTAGGACCTTGTTGTTTATCCTTACTATATATAATAGTTTGTGTTTGCTAACCTGAAATTCCCAATCCATCCCTCCCCACCCCACCCCCCCTTCGGCAACCACAAGTCCGTTCTCTATATCTGTGAGTCTGTTAGAGAGCACATTTTAAAATTAATTAATTAAATTTAAAATAGACAAAAATATATAAATGTATATAAAAACTGATCCGCAGGTCCCATTCCCAGAGATGCTGATGCAGTACGTCTAAGATACTGTCTGCAAATCTATATTTTTAACAGACTCCCCAGGTCATTCTAATACACAGCCACAGTTGAGAAACAGTAAATTAGGCTATTTCTAAAATCTCTTCCTCTTATTTTGTGATCAAATGTTAATGTCAAATGATTATTTTTTCCAGATATGTGGGCATCCTTTGAGAAAGAGTTAAATGTTTGAAATGAGAATAAAATTTTAGGGACCAGCCAGTGGGTGAACCAAAGACGTTAGTCATAGTCTGCTCTGCCTATGTATACATTCAATTCAGCAGGGGAGGCCTTCAAAGTAGTATGGAAAAGTCAAGGTTGCTAACTCTTCACTTAGCTGGGGTCCCTCAGAGTGTGTGCAATGTGTGTGTGTATGTGTGTGTAAATCAATTGGAACATAGCATAAATACAATAACATGCATAAGGTGGAAGTCTTACATGTACACTTCTGATAGGGACAGAGTAAAGGGACAAATTAGGTAATTAAATAGCTAATCCCACTAGGGGATTGTAAGTAAAGAAAAAAAGTATGGGAGACCCCTGTAAGTTAATGATCATTCAAGAAAGCAAGTTTGCTTAACCACAAAACCAAGCAGGTTTGCTTAGCAGCAAAACCCATGCAGCAGAAGCATGAAACATGCCCCCAAACAATAAAACAATGGTGGCATGAGACCCACATCCTGCCTAGTGAGCTCAGTAAGTTAATGACCCCTAGGACATGCTCTCTGCACACATAAAAATCAATAATTTATGGAAAGGTAACATTTCAAAGTGAAAGACCCTCATTGTACTGAAACTTAAAATAATTTTTCCATAGTGCCATGACACTCCTGGCTTGACCAGGTAGGTACAAGAAAACTCCCTGGCCCAACCTGGAGGAGGAGCTGATGATGGAAGCATGATGTCTACTGAAGAAAGAGGAAGAAGGTGGTCTTTTCCTCTTCACTACATTTCCTTTGATTATAAAACTGTAGCCCACTCTTTGGTGGAGCTAATGGTGGACTGGGGGAGGGCTCACGCCAAGGAGTACTTCCCAGAACTTCTGCAGCCAGTGTCCTTGTCCCCACGGTGAGACACAGGCACCCCCTCCCCCACCTCTGCAGGAGACCCTCCAACACTAGCAGGACAGTAGGAGGGAACTTCAAGATGGTGGAAGACTAAGATGCAGAGATCACCTTCCTCCCCACAGATACATCAGAAATACATCTACACATGGAACTGCTCCTATAGAACACCCACTGAACGCTGGCAGAAGACCTCAGACCTCCCAAAAGGCAAGAAATTCCCCACGTACCTGGATAAGGCAAAAGAAAAAAGAAAAAA
Source organism: Kogia breviceps (assembly GCF_026419965.1). Taxonomy (NCBI): domain Eukaryota; kingdom Metazoa; phylum Chordata; class Mammalia; order Artiodactyla; family Physeteridae; genus Kogia; species Kogia breviceps. Next base: position 37,038,029 of record NC_081323.1, read on the forward strand.
CAGAGACAAAAGAATACGGACGGGACCTGCACCAGTGGGAGGGAGCTGTGAAGGAGGAAAGGTTTCCACACACTAGGAAGCCGCTTTGTGGGCCAAGACTGTGGTGGCAGAGGAGAGCATAGCAACAGGCGTGTGAAGGGCAAAGCGGAGAGGTTCCTGCACAGAGGATCGGTGCCAACCAGCACTCACCAGCCCGAGAGGTTTGTCTGCTCACCCGCCGGGGCAGGCGGGGGCTGGGAGCTGAGGCTTGGGCTTCCGTCGGAACGCAGGGAGAGGACTGGGGTTTGCTGCATGAACACAGCCTGAAGGGGGCTAGTGCGCCACGGCTAGCCAGGAGGGAGTCCGGGAAAAAATCTAGAGCTGCCGAAGAGGCAAGAGACTTTTTCTTGCCTCTTTGTTTCCTGGTGCGCAAGGAGAGGGGATTAAGAGCAACGCTTAAAGGAGCTCCAGAGACGGGCGTGAACCGCGGCTATCAGCACGGACCCCAGAGACGGGCATGAGATGCTAAGGCTGCTGCTGTCACCACCAAGAAGCCTGTGTGCAAGCACAGGTCACTATCCACACCTCTCCTCCTGGGAGACTGTGCAGCCCGCCACTGCCAGGGTCCTGTGATCCAGGGACAACTTCCCCGGGAGAACGCACCATGCACCTCAGACTGGTGCAACGTCATGTTGGCCTCTGCTGCCGCAGGCTCACCCCACATCTGTACCCCTCCCTGCTACTGGCCTGAGTGAGCTAGAGCACCCATATCAGCTGCTCCTTTAACCCCGTCCTGTCTGAGCGAAGAACAGACACCCTCAGGCGACCTACATGCAGAGGCAGGTCCAAATCCAAAGCTGAATCCCCGGAGCTGCGTGAACAAAGAAGAGAAAGAGACATTTCTCCCAGCAGCCTCAGGAGCAGCAGATTAAAGCTCCACAACAACTTGATGTACCCTGCATCTGTGGAATACCTGAATAGACACAAATCATACCAAATTGAGGACATGGACTTTGGGAGCAACGATATATATATTTGTTTCTTTTTTCTGTTTTTGTGAGTGTGTATGTGTATGCTTCTGTGTGTGATTTTGTCTGTATAACTTTGTTTATACCATTTGTCCTAGGGTTCAGTCTGCCTGTTTTTTTGTTTGTTTGTTTTTTGTTTTTAGTATAGTGTTTAGCTCTTGCTATCATTGGTGGATTTGTTTTTTGGTTTGGTTGCTCTGTCTTTCTTTCTTTCTTTTTTTTATTACTTAAAAACATATTTTTAATACTTTTTATTTTAATAACTTTTAAATTTTATTTTATTTTACCTTCTTCTGTCTTTCTTTCTTCTTTTTTTTTTCTCCCTTTTATTCTGAGCAGTGTGAATGACAGGCTCTTGGTGCTCCAGCCAGGTGTCAAGGCTGTGCCTCTGAGGTGGGAGAGGCAAGTTCAGGACACTGGTCCACAAGATACCTCCCAGCTCCACGTAATATCAAATGGCAAAAATCTCCCAGAGATCTGGATCTCAATGTCAAGACCCAGGTCCACTCAATGACCAGCAAGCTACAGTGCTGGACACACCATGCCAAAAAACAGGCAAGACAGGAACACAACCCCACCCATTAGCAGAGAGACTGCCTAAAATCAAAACAAGGCCACACACACCCCAAAATACACCACCAGATGTGGACCTACCCACCAGAAAGACAAGATTCAGCCTCATCCACCAGAACACAGGCATTAGTCCCCTCCACCATGAAGCCTACACAACCCACTGAACCAACCTTAGCCACTGGGGGCAAACACCAAAAAGAATGGGAACTATGAACCTGCAGCCTGCAAAAAGGAGACCCCAAACACAGTAAGTTAAGCAAAATGAGAAGACAGAGAAATACACAGCAGATGAAGGAGAAAGATAAAAAACCACCAAAACTAACAAATGAAGAGGAAATAGGCAGTCTACCTGAAAAAGAATTCAGAATAATGATAGGAAAGATGATCCAAAATCCTGGAAATGGAATGGAGAAAATACCAGAAACCTTTAACAAGGACCTAGAAGAATTAAAGAGCAAATAAACAGTGATGGACAACACAATAAATGAAATTTAAAAATCTCTAGAAGGGAACAATAGCAGAATAACTGAGGCAGAAGAATGGATAAGTGAACTGGAAGATAAAATAGTGGAAATAACTACTGCAGAGAAGAATAAAGAAAAAAGAATGAAAAGAATTGAGGACAGTCTCAGAGACCTCTGGGACAACATTAAACGCAGCAACATTCAAATTATAGGGGTCCCAGAAGAAGAAGAGAAAAAGAAAGGGACAGAGAAAATATTTGAAGAGATTATAGTTGAAAACTTCCCTAATATGGGAAAGGAAATAGTTAATCAAGTCCAGTAAGCACAGGGAGTCCCATAAAGGATAAATCCAAGGAGAAACATGCCAAGAAACATATTAATCAAGCTATCAAAAATTAAACACAAAGAAAAAACTATTAAAAGGAGAAAGGGAAAAACAACAAATAATATACAAAGGAATCCCCATAAGGTTAACAGCTGATCTTTCAGCAGAAACTCTGCAAACAAGAAGGGAGTGGCAGGACATATTTAAAGTGATGAAGGGGAAAAACCTACAACCAAGATTACTCTACCCAGCAAGAATCTCATTCAGATTTGACAGAGAAATTAAAACCTTTGCAGACAAGAAAAAGCTAAGAGAAATCAGCACCACCAAACCAGCTTTACAATAAATGCTAAAGGAACTTCTCTAGTCAGGAAACACAAGAGAAGGAAAACACCTACAATAACAAACCAGAACAATTAATAAAATGGCAATAGGAACAAACATATCGATAATTACCTTAACTGTAAATGGATTAAATGTTCCAACCAAAAGACATAGACTGGCTGAATGGATACAAAAACAAGACCCATATATATGCTGTCTACAAGAGACCCACTTCAGACCTAGGGACACATACAGACTGAAAGTGAGGGGATGGAAAAAGATATCCCATGCAAATAGAAATCAAAAGAAACCTGGAGTAGCAATTCTCATATCAAACAAAATAGACTTTAAAACAAAGACTATTACAAGGGACAAAATGGACACTACGTAATGATCAAGGGATCAATACAAGAAGAAGATATAACAATTGTAAATATTTATGCACCCCAACATAGGAGCACTTCAATATATAAGGCAAATACTAACAGACAAAAAAGGGGAAATTGACAGTAACAGAATCATAGTAGGGGACTTTAACACCCCACTTTCATCAATGGACACGTCATCCAAAATGAAAATAAATAAGAGCACACAAGTTTTAAATGATACATTAATAAGATGGACTTAATTGATATTTATAGGACATTCCATCCAAAAAAACAGAATACACTTTCTTCTCAAGTGCTCATGGAACATTCTCCAGGATAGATCATATCTTGGGTCACAAATCAAGCCTTGGTAAATTTAAGAAAATTGAAATCATATCAAGTATCTTTCTGACCACAATGCTATGAGACTAGATATCAATTACAGGAAAAGATCTGTAAAAAATACAAACACATGGAGGCTAAACAATACACTACTTAATAACCAAGAGGTCACTGAAGAAATCAAAGAGGAAATCAAAAAATACCTAGAAAAAAATGACAATGAAAACGTGACAATCCAAAACCTATGGGATGCAGCAAAAGCAGTTCTAACAGGGAAGTTTATAGTAATACAAACCTACCTTAAGAAAGAAGAAACATCTCAAATAAACAAGCTAAACTTATACCTAAAGCAATTAGGGAAAAGAAAAAAAAACCCAAAGTTAGCAGAAGGAAAGAAATCATAAAGATCACATCAGAAATAAATGAAAAAGAAATGAAGGAAATGATAGCAAAGATCAATAAAATTAAAAGCTGGTTCTTTGAGAAGATAAAATTGATAAATCATAGCCAGACTTATCAAGAAAAAAAGGGAGAAGACTCAAATCAATACAATTAGAAATGGAAAAGGAGAAGCAACAACTGACACTGCAGAAATACAAAGGATGATGAGAGATTACTACAAGCTACTATATGCCAATAAAATGGACAACCTGGAAGAAATGGACAAATTCTTAGAAATGCACAACCTGCCAAGACTGAACCAGGAAGAAATAGAAAATATGAGCAGACCAATCACAAGCACTGAAATTGAAACTGTGATTAAAAATCTTCCAACAAACTAAAGCGCAAGGACCAGATGGCTTCACAGGCGAATTCTATCAAACATTATAGAAGAGTTATCACCTATTCTTCTCAAACTCTTCCAAAGTATAGCAGAGGGAGGAACACTCGCAAACTCATTCTACGAGGCCATCATCACCCTGATACCAAAACCAGACAAAGATGTCACAAAGAAAGAAAACTACAGGCCAATATCACTGATGAACATATATGTAAAAATCCTCAACAGAATACTAGCTAATAAAATCCAACAGCATATTAAAAGCATCATACACTACGATCAAGTGGGGTTTATCCCAGGAATTCAAGGATTCTTCAATATACGCAAATCAATCAATGTGATACACCATATTAACAAATTGAAGGAGAAAAACCATATGATCATCTCAAAAGATGCAGAGAAAGCTTTCAAGAAATTTCAACACCAATTTATGATGAAAACCCTGCAGAAAGTAGGCATAGAGGGAACTTACCTCAACATAATAAAAGCAATATATGACAAACCCACAGCCAACATCTTTCTCAATGGAGAAAAACTGAAATGATTTCCACTAAGATCAGGAACAAGACAAGGTTGCCCACTCTCACCATTATTATTCAACATAGTTTTGGAAGTTTTAGCCACAGCAATCAGAGAAGAAAAAGAAATAAAAGGAATCCAAATCAGAAAAGAAGAGTAAAGCTGTCACTGTTTGCAGTTGACATGATACTATACATAGAGAATCCTAAAGATGCTACCAGAAAACTACTAGAGCTAATCAATGAATTTGATAAAGTAGCAGGATACAAAATTAATGCACAGAAATTTCTTGCATTCCTATACACTAATGATGAAAAATCTGAAAGTGAAATTAAGAAAATATTCCCATTTACCATTGCAACAAAAAGAATAAAATATCTAGTAATAAACCTACCTAAGGAGACAAAAGACGTGTATGCAGAAAATTATAAGACACTGATGAAAGAAATTAAAGATGATACAAATAGATGGAGAGATATACCATGCTATTGGATTGGAAGAATCAACATTGTGAAAATGACTATGCTACCCAAAGCAATGTACAGATTCAATGCAATCCCTATCAAACTATCAATGGCATTTTTCACAGAACTACAGAAAAAAATTTCACAATTTGTATGGCAACACGAAAGACCCCGAATAGCCAAAGCACTCTTGAGAAAGAAAAACAGAGCTGGAGGAATCAGGCTCCCTGACTTCCGACTAATCTACAAAGCTACAGTAATCAAGACAGTATAGTACTGGCACAAAAACCGAAATACAGATCAATGGAATAGGATAGAAAGCCCAGAGATAAACCCACACACATATGGTCACCTTATCTTTGATAAAGGAGGCAAGTATATACAATGGAGATAAGACAGCCTCTTTAATAAGTGGTGCTGTGAAAACTGGACAGGTACATGTAAAAGAATGAAATTAGAACACTCCCTAACACGATACACAAAAATAAACTCAAAATAGATTAGAGACCTCAGTGTAAGATTGGACAGTATAAAACTCTTAGAGGAAAACATAGGAAGAATACTTTTTGACATAAATCACAGCAAGATCTTTTTTGATCCACCTCCTAGAGTAATAGAAATAAAAACAAAAATAAACAAATGGGATCTAATGAAACTTTAAAGCTTTTGCACAGCAAAGGATACCATAAACAAGACCAAAAGACAACCCTCACAATAGGAAAAAATATTTGCAAACGAATCAATAGACAAAGGATTAATCTTCAAAATATATAAACAGCTCATGAAGCTTAATATGAAAGAAACTAAAAACCCAATCCAAAATTGGACAGAAGCCCTAAATAGACATTTCTCTAAAGATGATATACAGATTGCTAACATACTCATGAAAGCATGCTCAACATCATTAATCATTAGAGAAATGCAAATCAAAATACAATGAGATATCATCTTATACTGTTCAGAATGGCCATCATCAAAAAATCTACAACCAATAAATGCTAGAGAGGGTGTGGAGAAAAGGGAAGCCTCTTGCACTGTTGGTGGGAATGTAAATTGATACAGCCACTATGGAGAACAGTATGGAGGTTCCTTAAACTACAAATAGAACTACCATACGACCCCACAATCCCACTACTGGGCATATACCCTGAGAAAACCATAATTCAAAAAGAGTCATGTACCACAATGTTCATTGCAGCTCTATTTACACTAGCCAGAACATAGAAGCAACCTAAGTGTCCATTGAAAGATGAATGGATAAAGAAGATGTGGCACATATATACAATGGAATATTACTCAGCCATAAAAAGAAATGAAATTGAGTTATTTGTAGTGAGGTGGATGGACCTAGAGTCTGTCATACAGCATGAAGTAAGTCAGAATGAGAAAAACAAATACTGTATGCAACACATATATATGGAATCTAAAAAACAAAACAAAAAAATGGTCATGAAGAACCTAGGGGCAAGACAGGAATAAAGACGCAGACCTACTAGAGAATGGACTTGAGGTTACGGGGAAGGGGAAGGGGAAGATGGTACAAAGTGAGAGATTGGCATGGACATATAGACCCTACCAAATGTAAAATAGAAAGCTAGTGGGAAGCAGCCGCATAGCACAGGGAGATCAGCTCAGTGTTTTATGGCCACCTGGCGGGGTGGGATAGGGAGACTGAGAGGGAGGGAGACACAAGAGGGAAGAGATATGGGGATATATGTATATGTATAACTTATTCACTTTGTTATAAAGCAGAAACTCACACCATTTAAAAAAAACTGTAGCCCAGTAAGTTCTCAGGGTGTGGCACCCTCTTGCCTGCACACTTGTAAGCCTCACAAGGGTCCTATTCTAATAAATCACTTCTTATCTATCACTTTGCCTCTCGCTGAATTCTTTCTGCACTGAGACATAAAGGACCAGAGCTCCTTGGAGCCCCCCAAAATGACACCCATTGGTTTCAGTTCCATGATTTTTTATGTATACATAAAACCCACATCATACTCATCCAAATCAAGATATAATTTTCAACACCCCATAAGGCTCCCTGTGCTCCTTCCCAGTGTATAGTCACCCAGCAAGAGGTAACCACTCTTCTGCCTTCTGTCACCATCTATTAATTTTCCTGCTCTTGAACTTCATAGAAATGGAATCACGTAGCATGAGCTCTTTTGTGTCTAGCTTCTTTCCACAAAATACTCCACAAAATATCTGTGAGATTCATCCATGTTGGTACATGTATCACTTTCATGGTATTTTTTTTTTTTTTATTGCTGGTCTTTCACTTCTTAGCAAGAGCTCAAGATGATCAAGTTCATTGTCAATGTGTAAATGAAAGGATTATACAAATACAAGGACAGAATGACAAGTCAAAGATGGGAAATTTCAAAGATGTTGAGGCTCAACTAGGGTAAACCTTGCCATGAGAAAAGAAGGAATCATTCAGTTAACCTCAGCAGAATCTACAGGAGTAAATCAGAGAGTGTGTTCCACACCACCACCACCACCACCAAGAAATCTATGTTTCATCAAAACAGTCTTCATGAACTACGCATATGCTAATATTTGAGAACCATTGCTGTGAACTTTAAAGAGAATGTAGATAAGGAGCTTTTATTAATGGAGCTGCCTACAGTCTGCTTAACAAAAGCTAAGGTTTTAAAATTTGGCTACAGGGATTATCACCTAGAAGGTCTGGTTTGATCTAACAGTGAGTTTTACTCAGCTCTTTTTTACCCCCTTCATTGAAAGCTGTCTGCCCTGGGGTAGAAACTTTTTTTGCATATGACTTAATAGAGCATTTTTAACCTGAAAAGATAAAGAAGAAGATGGGCCAAACAAGAAAGGTGCTGATTTCTCTTCAAGCATAGCATCAAAGCTGATTATCAAAGACACTCTCAGGGGTTCCAGGGAAGACAGCCTTCAACAAAGCCACAGAAGCTCTCCCTTATTCTCTGTGGTCCACTGTGCAGTCAACCACAAAGGCACATAAATACACCCACAGCAAAACCACTGGGCTCTACTGAGCATGCTGACAACAAAAGAACAGTAGTCTCAAATACTGTTTCAAAACTCTTTGTGAAACACCATGGTTGCCCTTCCCTGGATTAGTCTGTATTTATTAGTTAACACAGTTTTCATGTGCTAAGTTCCAATCAAATAAAACAGTCAATCAACATGTTATACTGACCATCATTTTGTGTGGGTTTCCAGTTGCTGCCCCTTAACTTTATTGCACGTCCCACCATACCATGGTCTTCTTGTGAGGTAGAGATGGACACAGGAAAACAAGAATGCAGAACTCACAGCATTATAGACCCTCCCAAAAAGTCCCACTTGGGGAATGTTTCATTAGAACTTTCAATGACACTGACGGCCAGCATTGGTAACTGTGACTCACAAAGCTCTTTACCTAATGGATTTTATTTGATCTCCAGCAGAATCCTGTGAGATAGAAAATGCTCTATTCATTTCACAGATAAGGAAATGGAATTTAAGTACTCTTTTTTCCTGAAGTTTCAAAGTAAGTAGGCACAATGTCCAGTATTCAAATTCATGACTTCTAGCTCCGAATAACATGTGGCTTTATTTTTCTATGATAAAAATGCTTCTGTTAAGAATAAATCAGAAGCTGGGACAAAGTGAGAGAGTTGCATGGACATATATACACTACCAAATGTAAAATAGATAGCTAGTGGGAAGCAGCCGCATAGCACAGGGACATCAGCTCGGTGCTTTGTGACCACCTAGAGGGGTGGGATAGGGAGGGTGGGAGAGAGGGTGATGCAAGAGGGAAGAGATATGGGGACATATGTGTATGCATAACTGATCCACTCTGCTATAAAGCAGAAACTCACACACCATTGTAAAGCAGTTATACTCCAAAAAAGACGTTAAAAAAAAAGAATGAATAAATAAATAAATAAATCAGGAAAAAGTCAAATTCCTAGAAACAGAGAGTAGAAAAGTGGTTCCCAGGAGTAGGAGAGGTGGAAGAAATTGGGAGAGGTTGATAAAAGGGTACAAATTTTTAGCTATAAGATGAGAATAAGGTTTGAGTATAATGTAAAACATGGTGCTTACAGCTGATAACAGTGTATAACAAAATTAGAATTTTCAAAGAGTAGAACTTACATGTTCTCACCACAAATAAATAAATAAATAAATAAATAAATAAATAAATAAATAAAATAAGAGCGGAGATGGATGTGTTAATTAACTAGATGGGGGCATCCTTTCACTATGTGTACATATATCAAAGCACCATGATGTATACTTTAAATATCTTACAACTTTGTATGTAAATTTACCACAATAAAGCTGAAAAAAATTTTAAGGCAGAAGAGGAAAGGGAAATATCCGTTCAGTGCAGATAGGTGTGCCCTGTCTTCACTGACGGCAGGAATCCAGGTGTCTCATCCAGCTCCACCAAGAATCCAGATGTGGTTTTTAAATTACTCTTACCTTTCTTAGCGTCTAGTAGTCAACATTAAATAAGCCTTTTGTTCCTACACTATCTTTAAGAGTCTCCTTCAGCTTATGTTGGATTTCTTGAGGGTGGAGAGAACACTTACGAGCAGAAATGTGAGCGTGCTATAGCAGATGCTTCCGGTGCATTGTACCCCATCGTCTCAGTCCACCTGGTTTCTGCACAACTTCGGATAAGATACAGGCAGTGAACAACAGCATCTCAGCTGTGAAAGGCTACCGGATGGCAGAACCCCAAAGCCCAGGGCATTAATACTCCTGGGAGCAGTTCTCCACCAGAGGTTGGAAGGAGTCATTGGATAATTATTCCAGCATCCCCATCCTCCTGTGGGACAAGTCAGGGGAAATTTCCACACAATTCATCAGAATCTCATCAGAATTGGGCCCTTCTCCCAGAGCAGTAACTAGCTCATTAACATACCCTTATTGGCTTTCTCCCTCCCCCATCTCAATTCCCCAACTACCCTACTTTTGTGCTTCCTACTGTACTCACCTCCAAAGAAACTACTTGCACTGATATCTTTGTCTCAGGCTCTGCATTTTAAAGAACCAAAGCAAGATTTATGCTTTAGAGGAGTGTAACTATCTGAATACAGAATGGGGTGGTACACAACATATTAGCAATTAATGTATTTGTAATTAACCTCTTTAAGCTGTTTCTTTACAATTTAATGTGATACTTTCTAAATAGCTCTTTACGTGTACCTGCAAAATTTAGATAGAGAAATGAGGGCCTGGCATAATTAGTGTGTGATGCAGCCATTTCTAAATAACCCTTAAAGAGTAGAAATCCCCATGAAGTTTTTTTTTTTCTTTTAATAGAGACTATTGGATACATCCCATTTGTACTTTGTACAATTATAATTCTTCATTTAGCATCCCAAATCATATCCTGGTCTTAACTAATTGGTTTGAGGGTAAGATGTTAAGGCAAAAATCTCTACCAAACTTCTCATTAGGTGATTTTCTTTTCTTTCTTTCTTTTTTTTTTTTTCTTAATATTTATTTATTTAGGCTGTACCAGATCTTAGTTGCAGCATGCATGTGGGATCTAGTTCCCTGACCAGGGATCGAACCTGGGCCCCCTGGATTGGGAGTATGGAGTTTTACCCATTGGATCACTAGGGAAATCCCTCATTAGGTGATTTTCATTTGCAAGCTGATCACAATAGTTTCCTACCTTATTAGTCAGGATACTTTTGGTTCAATTATAAAAACCCTCATCTGAATTTTGAAAGTGACTGACTATCCTGATTTTTCTGGGACTATCCCGGTTTTAGCACTGAAAATCCTACTTCTTGAGAAATCCCTTAGTAATGGGACAGATGGTTAACCTACCAAGCCCCATCCATCTTTCTCCTTAGCATTTAACCACCACTCTGTTTAGCTTTTCCTTGGGTAGTACACCCAATCCTCTCAGGGGATTCAGGTCTTATAATTGCCTACATTTACATACAGGAACTACTTAATGGGAATCCAGGGGAAGAAGATTATCCGAATGAGGGGATGATACTGAGTTTTCCAAAAGAGGTGGTACAGGTGGGAGCAAGGTGAGTGAAGACTTGAGACAAATATATATAAAATATGATGTACTCTACTCTCTAAGGGTTATTTCTCTTTCACTCCTCAGACCTCATCATCAATACCTCGGAGATATTGTGGGTTCAGTTCCAGACCACTGCAATAAAGTTCCAGACCATTTGCAATAAAGCAAATATCACAATAAAATAAGTCATACACATTTTTCCATTTCCCAGTGCATGTAAAAGTTATGTTTATACTGTAGTGTATTAAATGTGCAATAGCATTATGTCTAAAAAACTGTACATACCTTAATTTTTTTTAAATTATTGCTAGAAAATGCTAACCATCCTCTGAGATTTCAGCAAGTCATAGTAGTAACATCAAAGATCACTGATTATAGATCATCATAGCAAATATAATAATAATAATAAATTGAAATACTGTAAGAATTACCAAAATGTGACACAGACACAAAGTGAGCAAATGCAGTTGGGAAGCTGGCATCAATAGAGCTGCTTCACTTTTTGCCACAAAACTTCATTTTCTAAAGAACACAATATCTGTGAAACATAATAAAGCAAAGCTCAATAAAGCAGGGTATGTATGCCTATATTATTTTTGCCCCTCTTTTTTCCTCTGCTTCCTACATGGGTTTTTCTTTCTCATTTTAGATTCCAGTCCCAGCCCTCTCATTTTCTCAGCATCCCAAGGGAATCACACTTCCCTCCACCATCTGCACCACCAGATCCAAATAAAAATATGCTCCAAGAAACATGTTACTCTGAGAAAGGAATGTATAGATGCATTGCAAACTAAACATAAAAATATGTTATAGAAATTTTAAATGTATACCTTCTTCCCTTTGGCTCACTGTTTTGATTAATGCTATTCGCTCTAAAAAAATTAAATACCCATCTCTTAATTCACATAAAACTTCTTGCTTAGGAAACTTGTGGCCAGAAAGTAGGCATTTTGAATAGTCACTAGGGCCCTGTTTGGTGTCTAAAGTAGTAACTCACACAGGCGTAAAAACCCACCAAAAAGATTGTTAAATAAAGTTGCTGACTAGCCAACTACTGCACTGGAGTTTTAATTCCTATGTTTAAGGTTGAAGCAGCAAAGCACACAGAAACTCTAAAGAAATGTCTTGACCAAAATGGTGTTAAGGTCTCCTCAGCTTGACTAAACCCTAGACAGGCTTCTTCCAGACTCCAGTCCACTGACCTCCTTTTTCTTAGAGCACTGACTTTAGGAACTTATAATTGTAAATCCTTTCTCTGCCCTTTGATATGTAAATCTTTTCTTAAATAGCCCCTTGCCAGTTTTCCAACCCAGAAATGTCTTTCGCAAGGATCAGGGAACCACCTCTCTCTTTTTTTTTTTTTTGTATGAAGTATAGTTAACTTATAATGTTGTGTTAGTTTCGCATGCTATACAATAGGATCTTATTGTTTATGTATTTTATATATAGAAGTTTGTATCTGTTGATCCCAAACTCCAATTTATCCTTCTCCCCTTTCCTCTTTGGTAACCATAAATTTGTTTTCTACGTCTGTGAGTCTGTCTCTGTTTTGTAGATATTATAAGTTCATTTGTATCATATTTTGTTAGTTTCTACATATAAGCAATATCATATAATATTTGTCTTTCTCTGTCTGACTTATACTTCACTTAATATGATAATCTCTAGGTCTGTCCATGTTGCTGCAAATGGTATTATTTCATTGTTTTTTTACAGCTGAGCCATATTCATTGTATATATATATACCACATCTTCTTTATCCATTCATCCGTTCATGGACATGTAGGTTGCTTCCATGTCTTGGCTATTGTAAATAGTGCTGCTATGAACACTGGGGTACATGTATCTTTTCAAATTATAATTTTCCCCAGATATATGCCCAGGAGTGGAATCTCTGGATCATGTGGTAACTCTATTTTTTGTTTTTTAAGGACCCTCCATACTGTTTTCCATAGTAGCTGCACCAATTTACATTCCCAGCAGCAGAGTAGGACGGGGGAACATCTCTTTCAAATGAAATCACCTAGGTAGAGCACACCCCTGTCACTCAGTCTCTGTGGGAAGCGTAAAAGCCTGACTTCCAAGTTGTAAAATGACCTCCTATCATGAGGACATGAGAAAGTTTATTTTTTTTTCAGATAAAGCCCAGTTAGTAACCAAAGAGGGCTATGAGCTTCCCCTCGACCTCAGCTCTTAAAAATCCTACTCTCTTTTGTTTCATCAGGGCTGAGTTCAGACTCAATTCTGGCCTCTCTCCGATTGCAATTGCCTTGAATAAAGTCCTTCTTGCCTATTTAACTTTCTCCAGGGACATCTTTGCTCTGACAGTCTACGGAGATGCCATCGGTTAATAAATAATTTGTAATTGTTATCAAAAACAATATAAGGCAAAATGGTGTATTCAGGGAAGTCTTTTTCTAAGACACATCATCATCCCACCCCTATCTTCTCAGGTTGACATATAGAAACATACTCACTGCACTGCATTTCTAAAATTGACCTGACAACAGCAACTAACATTTATATGGAGGAAGCTTAACATGTACCAAGCACTGCTCTAAACACTTTACATAAATTAAGTCACTGAAACCTCATACAACCCTGTGATGGAAAAAATATTTTTATCTCAACTTTTTTGTATGAGGAAACTGAGGCACAGAAAGGTTTAATGTCACTTAACCAAGATCACACAGCCAGGAAATTTCAGAGATTGGATTTGAATCGAGGCAGTTATAGATGCAAAGTCATGTATTCACACCTTTGAGCGAACATACAAAGTATGGATATTGCTGACATTAATAGTTCCAATTTCTCACACTTCCTGCTATCCATAGCCTTTGGTAGTGCCCTCCCATGCAGACTCTGGGCTTGACCATATGAGTTGCATTATTCAATGACAATAGCTAATTTGATATAAGCAGAGCATTTACAAAGTACTTGTGATGTTAGCATTCTCTCTTATGTCCCTTGATACTGATACGAAAATAATCCCAGGCTACCATACTGGAAATTTTTAGAAACAGAGATCGGAAACAATTTGCCCCAGCTGAGGTCATCCAACTGACCCATCAGCTGAACACAGATGCATGAGAGAACCCCACCAAGATCAGCCAAGCCAGATCCATAGCAGCAAAACTCTCCTGGGCAACCTATTGGCCTGTAAAAAAACAATAAACTATTGTTTTAAGCCTCTACATTTTAGATTTGTTTGTTACACAGCAACAGCTAACTAATTCAAATGCTTAGTTTAAAATTCAAAGTCTTCAAAACTTTGGTGCCAATATCTTGCCACCCTCCTAGATTTTACCTCAAGAGGACTCTGTCTTATCTTAGGTCATTCCTCATTCTGTGGAGCACTCTCACTCCACCATCTTATCAAAATCCTGATCAACCCTTCAAGGTCTTAGAGCCCTGCCATCTCTTCCATGTAGATTTTCATGATCAATGTGACCAGAAGTATTCTATTACTGATCCTAATTCCTACAGTCTCTATTGTCTTGACTTGTCCTCATTTGTTCAAGTCATCTCTCTCCTGCTATGATACAAAAGAGTACTTTAGAGCGGGGCCATATTTTAACTAACTTTGGATTGCCTACTACCAGCCTGGTGCTTTATTACAGTGGCTCAAAACCGCTTGATAAAGTTTGATCAATGGTTTTACATATTTGTTGGGATAGGCTCACTGTTATAGCAAATAATCCTTATGTTTCAGCCAGTGACTAAAATAAATGTTTATTTCTTACTCAAGGCCAATGGGGAATTATTGGTTATTGAGCTGGGAAGGAGGAATTCCTCCATACAGTCATCCAGTGATCCAGCGTTCTTCCATTTTGTTCATCTACCTTTCTCTATTCCCTTTGAGTCCTCCCTACATGGCCAGCAGATACAAAAAGAGAACACAGATGGCTACCTTTTGTTTTCATTTTTAAGGAGGCAGGCATGGAAGTGATGCTTTTAGGCACATCTCCCTTACCCAGATCCCAGGACTCAGTCACATGTCACACTCAACTCCAAGGGAGATTAGAAAATTTTAAATCTCAAAGATTAAGAAATCTTTTGCCTTATTATTACAAATTAGGGTTTGAATACAATGCCTCTCCAAAACTGCAGATGTGGACTAGAAAGTGGAGTCTATTTGGAAACAGGAGAAAAATACTCTGGTTTGGCTCTGCCACTAATTATATGGGCATGGTGATTTCCTTGGTTATGGTTTCTTCATCTTCAAATGATCATCAGGTTGAGTAATGTTTAAGCTTCTTATGGATTTCTGTCCTGATCTCTTATAATTCTATGGGCCTTTCATCTCTGCCTTTGTTGCTATCACTGCTTAATAGGCTTTTTGTCTGGAGATTTTGATGGTTTTCAATTCAATAGTTTCAGTGTCTGAGTCAGGGTCATTCTAATGTCACTCGAATGACAATTTTAATTCTAATAAATGTCATTCTAATGACAATTATGGCATTACCACTTGTAGCAAACACTGTTTTGCTCTGCTCTGTTTCGTACCCCCATCTCCAAGCTTCTGCTTGCCTTGCAGACTGAGTTTCTCAGAGGCCCATATTGGGCTGTTGGAGTTTCTTCACCCATATTCACAGAGAATTAGAAGTTTCTAGAAGTTCATATCCCTGGGGCAGCTTGTAGCCAATGACCCACTGTTGGGGGATTAGGAATCCTAGATTGTTCACCTTTATGCATAACTTACTCTGAGATGTATTTATGCTCCTGAGCACTCACTGCAATTAGGTGGAGACTGGGCTTTTATCTGAAAGTGAGCTCTTGATTGGCCACTTTCCTTTCTCTGTCCTTCATCCACTCAGTTTCTCCTGGGGATGTTTCCTTAATAAATCATTTGCACTTGAATCCTTGTCTCAGGGCCTGCTTCTGTGAAACGTGTCCTAAGATACCACCTTCCCCAATAATTTTGATGTCTTGTCAAACACCTCAACAAGACATGTCAGGCTCACTGGGGTCACAGTGACTTTCCCAGCCTTATCTCTTGCCTCTCTTCCCAGTTTCCTCAGTGGGCCATCCTGAGCTAACTGCTTTTTGCTCGTGTTGCTGCTCTTCCATCTATGTCTTTCTCCTTGCCCCCCATCCACCCATCCTTTAAGACTCATCTAAAATACGTACGACCAATGCTGGAGAGCCTTGACAAATTCTCTTTCTTCCCTCCAAGTCTAGGCAGAGTTTTTCACATCCTTTGCAAAAATAAAAACAGCTCAAACATATGTCTTTAAAAATACACAAATACTGTGATGATTAGGAGCCTAACCTCAGCAGAGGGAATGATGGGCAAGTTTAAATAACTTCCCGAGGCTCCTGCTTATTTACCTATGAGGCAGGTAAGATCCCGTCTTCTTTATAAATGAATGTAAGGTGATTGGCAGTGTATTTGGAACATAGTATATGCTAGTTTTATTAATGTTGATGAGAGAATTATATTTGTTTCTCTGAAACCTAACCAGATTTCAAAGTGGTAAGTACTAAATCTTGTTTATCTCTGTATTCCTGATGCCAAGCACAGTGCCTGGCATGGTGGATATCCAACATATAGTTGATGAATAAATAAATGATACATAGCCATTGAGTACTGAGACCAGTTCCTCTTATTTTTGTGTCTTAGCATATAGCTTTTCTACATACACAACCAAGAAACAAACTCTGGAAATCTACTTCAAAATTCAAACAGGAGAATGTAAAAGTAAACATTCTGGCACTCGTGATATTTTTTAATCTCTGTAATACCTACCTTGCTTTCACTCTCAAGCAGTGAAAATTTTCATTTTTCTATTTGAAAAGATGGTCAAACATGTATAAATACAAGGTCTCCTTCAAGCTCACTAATATTTATTAGTATGTATGTATTCTTTCTCATTCTCTCTCTCTCCCTCTGTCTCTGTCTCTGTCTCTCTCCCACTCACCCACCCCCTCCTCTTTCTATTGCTCCCTCCATGTTTCAGAAATCTAGAGACTGGGATTGACATATATACACTAATATGTACAAAATAGATAACTAATAACCTGCTGTATAGCACAGGGAATTCTACTTTGCTGTATAGTAGAAACTAACACAACATTATAAAACAACTTAAAAATATTTTTTAATTAAAAGAAAAACAAAGAAACCTAGAGATGAGACGTGACTTTATATTTTTTGCTCTTTCTCCCTTTTTATTTTTGATGACTTTTGAAAACCTGTGACCCTGAAAACCTTAACTCCTCAAAATGAGATTATTCATTTTCAAAGGATGCTGAAAAAAGCATTATTTTAATGCATGGACTTCATCAAAATTACTCTTCTCTGGAACTTTGTCTCTAGAGATTTTAAAAAAGAGCTTTCCATTTAGTGAGTCATTCTAAAATTCTTGGAAGTTTTCTTTAATAAGTTTTTAGATTCTCAAAGACTTTGAGAAAAGTTTCTAGTACTTAAAATTACTGGGAAACGATTTTAGTATATAAAGAGATTAATTCATGAAATCATAGCCCTGTTTGCCCCTATTCAGCATGCAGAATTATTTAATAATATATCTAATGATGTAGATAATGATTTCAGGGACATGCCATGTTTCCCTCCAGTAGTCACTGTAGCTGAAGATAATGTTTTCCCTTCTTAATCCCCATAGTGTTTCATGTTTGCCTTTTTTAAAAATAAATTTATTTATTTTATTTTTGTCTGTGTTGGGTCTTCATTGCTGCATGCAGACTTTCTCGAGTTGCCGTGAGCTGGGGCTACTCTTCGTTGCTGCACGGGCTTCTCATTGCAGTGGGGTTTTTTGTTGCAGAGCACAGAGTCTAGGTGCACAGCCTCCAGTAGTTGTGGCACGTGGGCTCAGTAGTTGTGGCTCATGGGCTCTAGAGTGCAGGCTCAGTAGTTGTGGAGCACGGGTTTAGTTGTTCTGCAGCACGTGGGATCTTCCCAGACCAGGGCTCGAACCCATGTCCCCTGTATTGGCAGGCAGATTCTTAACCACTGCACCACCAAGGGAGCCCCATGTTTGTCTTTTAACACACATCTCTTTGCATCCTGATTTGGAGTTCTATTTGTACTTTTGCTCCCATATCAGATCATATGGTCTCACCAAAGTCTAACATTGAGTTGTGGGTACAGTAGGAGCTTTAAAATACTGGCTGAATGAATAACATTGGCCAGGAGGTGCCTGTGTGAAAATAAACTAGTGAAATACTCTGGACAGCACATCCTTCATAGTTATAAGATAGCATATAGATTCATTTGACTCACACAAGCATACTGATAATATTAATGACCAAAAGCATTGAGTTGCCCTTCTCCAAATATATGCAATTTATTCTTCCAAAGAACTTAAAACCTATAACCAATTTTTTTCACGTATTCACATCCCCATGAAATCAGACGATGTAAAGAGGAGAGAGCACAGGTCATGCCACACAAAACACATTTAAACCCAACTCATATCCACAGTTCTCTCCTGACTGATGGAACAAAACCAGCTTTGACTACAATGCCTAACACAAATGAATGGAAACTTCAGCTTTCAGTCAGGTCCTTAGGGGAATATAATTTCCTTTCTTCACATTTCCTAATTAGAATCTCTTGTCCAGTCACTCTGCCACCAGAATGCCGTGTCTGACTCAGTATTAAGAGTCTAGCTATGCCTTCAGCATCTACATATTAATTTCCTCTGGGCATCTGGTTGATATCACAGAGAACGCTCCCTGCTAGTTCATGCTCCTGCCGAGCATGAAATCAATTTTATGACAATCCCAAACCACTTTTCCATCTATGATTCCTCAATTCTATTCACTGGGGTAGCAGTAAAATTAGTCTTAAGGCAAAGATACTTTACTCAGATTGGGGATTCTACTTCTAGGTGGTTTGAATGTTTCAGTGAAAGAGATTCAGAGCAATCTAAGATTATGTAGAATTCAGTAAACAACTTACCTTCAACTTGTATAAAGATTAGTTTTATAAATGTTTCAGTGGAAAATATCTAAGTTTTACCAATTCATTTTAAAAATTGGCAACTAGAGTGGCCAAGATGGTGGAGTAGGAGGACCCCGAGCTCATCTCCTTGCATGGGCACACCAAAATTACAACTACAGACCAACTATTAATGAGAAAAATTGGAAGACTAGGAGAATAGCTCTTCTACAACTAAAGAAGAAAGAACCACAATGAGACAGGTAGGAGGAACAGAGATGTGGTATAATCAAAACCCATACCATCAGGTGGGTGACCCACAAACAGGAGGATAATTACAACTGTAGAGCTTCTCCCCAAGGAGGAATGGGTTTGAGCCTCACATTGGGCTCCCCAGCCTGGGAAGAGGAGCGCCCAGAATGTATGGCTCTGAAAGCTAGTGGAACTTCCTTTGGAAGAGCCAGAGGGCCGGAGGAAATAGAGACTTACTCTTAAATGGCACACACAAAATCTCACCTGCTCCAGTACCCAGGGCAGAAGCATCATTTGAAAGGAGCCTGAGTCAGACTTACCTGCTGACATTCCCTTCAACCCTCCCTGGAGGTCACCTATAGCTCTGGAGGACAGGTCTTGACCATACAGGCAGCTTCCTCCCCCAAACTCGACATCTAACTCTCTGTAAGGATTTTTTTTCCTGGTGTAGGAGCCACTCCAGCTAATGGAGCTGGAAGTGCTGGGATGTTAACAACCCTCCCTAGGATCAACCCTCAATAACCAGGAATGGGAATGGGTGGATAAACACTCCTGTTTCCTCCCCTCTTGGAAAAACAATTATAAAGTACATTTTATAAAGTCTCCCAGAGCATGTCAGCAGGGTTAACCCCCAGTTGCCCACAGAAGCAACTCAGTAATTAATATACCCATTACTGACTTTCTTCTTCCCCCATCTCACTTCTCTGCTTCTTCATTGAGAATCTGGGATCACAACCAAATAAGGCACCTCCATTCAAAATGTTTCTCTTAGTGTTTGCTTTTAGGTAACTCTTCAACTCAAGACACTTTGTTTAGGTGGAAATGTCTTAATATAATAGACTATATATTTAATGATCATGATTTTTACTAAATTATATTTTGAAGCATAAAACTAACCAGACATTGGTTTGAGATGATGGAGTAGAAGGATGTGCTCTCTCTCCCTCTTGCGAAAGCATCAGAATCACAACTAACTGCTGAACAATCATCAACAGAAAGGCACTGGAACTCACCAAAAAAGATACTCCACATCCAAGACAAAGGAGAAGCCACAATGAGACAGTAGGAGGGGAACAACCACAATAAAATCAAATCCCATAATTGCTAGGTGGGTGACTCACAAACTGGATAACACTTATACCACAGAAGTACACCCACTGGAGTGAAGGTTCTGAGCCCCATGTCAGGGTTCCCAACCTGGGGGTCCGGCAATGGGAGGAGGAATTCCCACAGAATCAGACTTTGAAGGTTAGTGGGATTTGATTGCAGGAATTCGACAGGACTGGGGGAAACAGAGACTCCACTCTTGGAGGGCACACACATGTGCACATCGGGACCCAGGGGAAGGAGCAGTGACCCCATAGGAGACTGAACCAGACCTACCGGCTAGTGATGGAGGGTCTCCTGCAGAGGCAGCAGGTGGGTGTGTCTCACTGTGAGGACAAGGACACTGGCAGCAGAAGTTCTGGGAAATACTCCTTGGTGTGAGCCCTCCCAGAGTCTGCCATTAGCCCCAACAAAGAGCACTCGTAGGCTCCAGTGATGGGTTGCCTCAGGCCAAACAACCAACAGGGAGGGAACCCAGCCCCAGCCATCAGCAGACAAGCAGATTAAAGTTTTACTGAGCTCTGCCTACCAGAGGAACACCCAGCTCAACCCACCACCAATCCCTCCTATCAGGAAACTTGCACAAGCTTCTTAGATAGCCTAATCCACTAGAGGGCAGACAGAATAAGCAAGAAGAACTACAATCCTTCAGCCTGTGGAACAAAAACCACATTCGCAGAAATATAGAAAAGATGAAAAGGCAGAGGGCTATGTACTAGATGAAGGAACAAGATAAAACCCCCCCAAAACAACTAAATGAAGTGGAGAGAGGCAAACTTCCAGGAAAAGAATTCAGAATAATGATAGTGAAGATGATCCAGGACTTCGGAAAAAGAATGGAGGCAAAGATTGAGAAGATGCAAGAAATGTTTAACAAAGAGCTAGAAGAATTAAAGAACAAACAAACAGAGATGAACAATACAATAACTGAAATGAAAACTACACTAGAAGGAATCAATAGCAGAATAACTGAGGCAGAAGAACAGATAAGTGACCTGGAAGACAGAATGGTGAAGTTCACTGATGCAGAACAGAATAAAGAAAAAAAGAATGAAAAGAAATGAAGACAGCCTAAGAGACCTCTGGGACAACATTAAACACAACAACATTCACATTATAAGGGTCCCAGAAGGAGAAGAGAGAAAGGACCTGAGAAAACATTTGCAGAGATTATAGTCAAAAACTTCCCTAATATGGGAAAGGAAATAGCCACCCAAGTCCAGGAAACCCAGAGAGTCCCATACAGGATAAACCCAAGGAGAAACATGCCAAGACACATAGTAATCAAATTGGCAAAAATTAAAGACAAAGAAAAATTATTAAAAACAGCAAGGGAAAAACGACAAATAACATACAAGGGAACTTCCATAAGGTTAAGAGCTGATTTCTCAGCAGAAACTCTACAAGCCAGAAGGAAGTGGCATGAAATATTTAAAGTGATGAAAGGGAAGAACCTACAACAAAGATTACTCTACCCAGCAAGGATCTCATTCAGATTTGATGGAATAATCAAAAGCTTTACAGACAAGCAGAAGCTAATAGAATTCAGCACCACAAAACCAGCTCTACAACAAATGCTAAAGGAACTTCTCTGAGTGGGAAACACAAGAGAAGAAAAGGACAAACCCAACACAATTAAGAAAATGGTAATAGGAACATACATATCAATAATTATCTTAAATGTAAATGGATTAAATGCTCCAAGCCAGAGACACAGGACTGCTGAATGGATACAAAAACAAGACCCATATATATGCTGTCTACAAGAGACCACTTCAGACCTAGGGACACATAGAGACTGAAAGTGAGGGGATGGAAAAAGATATTCCATGCAAATGGAAATCAAAAGAAAGCTGGAGGAGCAATACTCATAGATAAAATAGACTTTAAAATAAAGAATGTTACAAGAGACAAGGAAGTACACTATGTAATGATCAAGGAATCAATCCAAAAAGAAGATATAAAAATTAAAAATATATATGCACCCAACATAGGAGCACCTCAATACATAAGGCAACTGCTAACAGCTATAAAAGAGGAAATTGACAGTAACACAATAATAGTGGGAGACTTTAGCACCTCACTTACACCAATGGAGAGATCATCCAAGCAGAAAATTAATAAGGAAACACAAGCTTTAAATGACACAATAGACCAGATAGATTTAATTGATATTTATAGGACATTCCATGCAAAAACAACAGATTACACTTTCTTCTCAAGTGTGCATGGAACATTCTCCAGGATAGATCACATCTTGGGTCACAAATCAAGCCTCAGTAAATATAAGAAAATCGAAATCATATCAAGTAACTTTTCTGACCACAACACTATGAGAAGAATACTCTTTGACATAATCACAGCAAGATCTTTTTGATCCACCTCCTAGAGTAATCAAAATAAAAACAAAAATAAACAAGTGGGACCTAATGAAACTTAAAAGTGTTTACACAGCAAAGGAAACTACATACAAGACAAAAAGAAAACCCTCAGAATGGGAGAAAATATTTGCAAATGAAGCAACTGACAAAGGATTAATCTCCAAAATATATAAACAGCTCATGCAGCTCAATATTAAAAAAACAAACAACCCAATCAAAAAATGGGCAGAAGACCTAAATAGACATTTCTTCAAAGAAGACATACAGATGGCCAAGATGTACATGAAAAGCTGTCCAACATCACTAATTATTAGAGAAATGCAATTCAAAACTACAATGAGGTATCAGCTCACACCAGTTAGAATGGGGGTCATCACAAAATCTACAAACAACAAATGCTGGAGAGGGTGTGGAGAAAAGGGGACCCTCTTGCACTGTTGGTGGGAATGTAAATTGATATAGCCATTATGGAGAACAGTATGGTGGTTCTTTAAGAAATAGAATTACCATGTAACCCAGCAATCCCACTACTGGGCATATACCCATAGAAAAGCATAATTCAAAAAGACACATGCATCCAAATGTTCATTGCAGCACTATTTATAATAGCCAGGACATGGAAGAGCCTAAATACCCCTTAACAGATGAATGGATAAAGAAGATGTGGTACATATATACAATGGAATATTACTCAGCGATAAAAAGGAACGAAATTGGTTCATTTGTAGAGATGTGGTTGAATCTAGAGACTGTCATACAGAGTGATGTAAGTCCGAAAGAGAAAAACAAATATCGTATATTAATGAATACCTGTGCAACTTAGAAAAATGATACAGATGAATGGGTTTGCAGGGCAGAAATTGAGACATAGATGTAGAGAGCAAATGTATGGACACCAAGGGGAGAAAGTGGTAGGGTGGGGTTGGTGTTGTGATGAATTGGGAGATTGGTATTGACATATATACACTAATATGTATAAAATGGATAACTAATAAGAACCTGCTTTATAAAAAATAAATTAAACAAAATTCAAAAAAAAAATAAAAATAAAGTAAGTAAAAAAATAATAAATAAACTACCAACCAAACTTTCCTCACCCTATAGTCTAAAAAATTTCAAGCAACAGGTCATGCCCCAAAAAGAATTATGTTATAATACTTAATTTTAAATAATCATTTTTAAAAGATGGAAGCACTGGTTAAACATACTCTTGGGATCCAGGCATTCTTTGTTTCTCCACTCTAAGTCCCGAATGTGTATGCAATTAGAGTGTGGACTATATTTGTGCTGTCCAATATTGTAGCCACTACCCATATGTGGTTAAATTAAGATTATATAAAATTTAAAATTCAGTTTCTTAGCTGCACTAGCCACATTTCAAGGACTGACTAGCACATGTAACTAGTAGCTACCGTTGGACGGTGCAGATATAGAACATTTCCATTATTGCTAAAAGCTCTATGGGATAGCACTAAGCTAGGATCTCATGGTTGGCAAATACCATGGGGAGGACACTCCTCCACTTATTCATGATAGACAGGCACACTGATCACACCATGCTTTCCTTTGAGCTTGTCTTTAGTTTCACAGTCTTTCCAAAAACAAAACTCCAGACTGTCATTTACAAACTATTGGAATTGGCACATGTATTATTAGTCAGGGTTATGCTAACCTATGCTGCAGCAAAAAATTAACGCTGAAAATCATTGGCTTTCTCAGACAAATTTTAATGTGAGTTAGGTAACCCTCAAGCACAACCATCCTCTATGCTCTACACAATCCATGCTGGAAAGAGCATTATTTTAATGCATGAGCTTCGTCAAAATTACACTTCCCTGGGACTTTGTCTCTAGAAATTTTAGAAGAGACCTTTCCATTTAGTGAGTCATTTTCTAAAATTCTTGGATGTTTTCTAGAAAAAAAGTTTTTGGATTCTCAAAGAGTATGAGAAAAGTTTCTCGTACTTAAAATTACTAGGAAATGATTTTAGTATATAAAGAGATTAACGCATGAAATAATAGCCCTGTTTGTCCCTATTTAACATGTAAAATGTTAATGGAGGCTCCATCAAATGGAACCTCTGGTAAAAATATTTTCTCCGGAAAGCAGATCTTTTTAAGAGCAGAATGCTTTGACTATTTGCAAATGGCTACTTCCCCACTCCTCCTAGCAGAAGCATAAGGGAATTTTTCTCCCATTTTCCCTACAGGACTCTGGCAGGGCTCCTGGAGGTAAAACTCATAAATGTGCCCCCTCCCCACCACCAAGACTGGGTCTCCTGGAGTTTTTAACTCTCAGGCTTGTCCACCCTGAACCTCCAGCAATCCATCAATTCCAGTTTGGGTTTTTCTGCCCCAATGCTGGTTCTTGCTGAGGTTTTTGCTCACAGCTTAATGATCTGGTAAGTTGTGATGTTCTGAATCTGCCTCTCCATCTCTCCAATTTGGAGTGCAGTGGTTTGCCCTGCGACCTCAATTTTCTGATAGAGCTAAGAAGAGTTGTTGATTTTCAGTTTGTTCGGCTTTTTACTTATTGTTAGAATGGAGCTATCACTTCTAAGCTCCATACACGCTGGGCCAGAAACCAAAAGTGCACTTTTCTTTTCCTAATGAGTAATGTGTTTCTTTTGTAAGTCGAGATGGGCTGCTCCTTTCTCTTCCCTGCCCCTTTATTTCTCTTTTTCTACTCTAAACTTTCTTAGCCAAAGCCATCTTTATTGTTCTGATTAAAAGTGGCTTATTTCACTAATGTTTTCTTCCCTGTGGTTATGGTTATTAACTTTCTCTACCCCGAGTGCATTGGACCTAAAACTCATTATTACATCTCAAGTGTTCTCTTTACCCTACTTATAAAGAAACTTGTCACAGTGACTCAGTCATTAGGAATTCTTTCTCTATAGAGTGACACACTACGTAATCATTTCAAACACTTATAGGGCATATGCTGCAATTATAGGACAAAAAAAGCAATGAACAAATTGCCATGTCCGTTTGAACCCAAATACCTGCTGTTTGCATGTTCCCAGCTGGCCCATCTCTCATAGCACAGCTTCTGTTTCTTAATTTTTAGGACTTGGCACTAAAAACAGATTGGTTTGCCACCGAATGAGCTAGATGTTCTCTTTGGTTATTTCTGGACAGGCTGGAGTAATATTGACCTGATTGCTCTCTTCTTCCAAACCTTATTCTTCCAAGATGAGGCTTTTTTGAAGAATTTTCTGTTAGTTCTTCAGAAGAAGAAATACAACCAAGGTAGAGGTGACATGTCTGTAATTTGTAGCCTGGTACTAGATAGCATAAGTGCTTTGAGCTACTAAGGACCAGTCTGACTGATTTGTGGGGGTGGGTCTCAATTTCCCATATATTGGTTTTATATCAATATGTGAATAGATAAAATATATTTGCCTCTTGCACCCTCCTAGATATTTTTACAGATGTGCCGGCTTTGAGCAATCAGGTTACAGTAAACTCAGGTTTATCCCGCCAGGCCAAGGAACAACCTTCTCTAGTTAATCACATTGCCTTATTAATTAAGATGCACAGATTTTCAAATAATTAAGAAATATATCTCACACAGGTTTGTGTTAAATGGAATCTAATTTTCTTTGATGATTCAGAGGTCACTTTAACTCTGATGTTACTTAATCATCATTATTAGGAAAATCAATTGCCAGTTAAGCAAGATGCAGATTAAACAGTTTTTAGAACCTAATACACCAAGCTCCATTCTTTTCAGAAGTTTTCCATATTCTCTACTATTTAAATCAAAGATCATATTTCTAAAGCTATATGTCTTTCTCCCATGATCTCCCCAGGTTACACAGATTTCTTCAAAGTTTTGTTTTCTTCTGTAAACTAAGGGCCAGGAACAATGCCTGACACATATTAAAAGCTCAATAAGGGCCTCCCTGGTGGCGCAGTGGTTGAGAGCCCGCCTGCCGATGCAGGGGACACGGGTTCGTGCCCCGGTCCGGGAAGATCCCACGTGCCGCGGAGCGGCTGGGCCCGTGAGCCATGGCCGCTGAGCCTACGCGTCCGGAGCCTGCGCTCCGCGACGGGAGAGGCCGCAACAGTGAGAGGCCCGCGTACCGCAAAAAAAAAAAAAAAAAAAAAAAAAAAAGCTCAATAAGTATGTGTTGAATGGAGGAATGAATGATTATGTTCATAAAATATATTTCGAGGCCTCCTTCTTACTCCAGGGAGAACCATTAACTCTACCTAGGAGCCTATCAGTTTTTCATGCCTCCATTCCTACCGAACTATCCAGAGCGTTCTTGGAAAATACACATTGCTCATTTTTTTCAGACTATTTAGAGAACAAACCTCAGAAATGGTACAGAATTACCATACTTTCTCTCTATAAAGTCTCCTCATGTCAACTTATGAATATCATCTCAGTATCAAATATTTTCTCATATAAGTAGTCCTTTCTGCCTTACCAATGCCACCAAGGGCAGCCTTTGCAGAAGCAAAGTTGATCACATGACATCTCCCACCTGCCCTCATGCAGGCCCCTCCAGTCAGTAGTCACAGCTTCCTCAGAGAGGCCTTAGTTCCATTTAACAGGGGAAAGCCTGTTTGTTCATTCATTCTTTTTAAAAAAAACTTTATTTATTATTTTTGGCTGTGTTGGGTCATCCTGCTGTGCGCGGGCTTCCTCGAGTTGCCGCGAGCAGGGGCTACTCTTCGTTGCGGTGAGCAGGCTTCTCATTGTGGTGGCTTCTCTTGTTGCGGAGCATGGGCTCTGAAGCACGCGGGCTTCAGTAGATGTGGCATGCAGGCTCAGTAGTTGTGGCTTGCGGGATCTAGAGTACAGGCTCAGTATTTGTGGCGCATGGCCTTAGTTGCTCCTCGGCACGTGAGATCCTCCCAGGCCAGGGCTCGAACCTGTGTCCCCTGCATTGGCAGGCAGATTCTTAACCACTGCGCCACCAGGGAAGCCCTGTTCTTTCACTCTTACAGCAAAATAAGATTTAGATGCGAGGCCCCAGGCAGGAAAGAGCAATAGCTTGCATTCTTACTAAGGTGGAATCTTTCTGAGAGTAGATTTGAGAAAGATGAAGGTGAGCAGATTCACAAAGAGATCTGAAGCCAGAGAAAGGAGGCCTAGAGGCCTAAGGGCCAGGAGAGGATGAGAGACAAAAAAATGCAGCCTTATCTATCCATTTAGGGGCAATTTAAACACACAATTGCTTTTACACAGAGTTACAAGTTTGCTCTTTAAATCTTTAGTTACCACCTGTCTCCAAATTGTCGTACAAAAAGGAAGATGCTTTTTCCAAAGGAAAAGATGGTTTTGGTTTCAAAATTTACTTTCTCACTTTTGAGTGAAAAAGTACAAAAACTAAGAAAAATCTCTATTAGATTCATGAATGCATTGCATAACCCACACTTTGCCTCTCTAACTTTTCTGTCTGTGATTTCTCTTCATTCTTGCTTATCTGTTGACCACAGGCTGTCTTCACATATTAAGCAAGAGAAAGTATACCTCTGGTATTTCCATAAATGTATCTATTTTCTCTACTTTCTGGAACTTTGCACACTAACCTACTATCACACTTGTTTTAAACATAATGATTACATCCATTCCAGTTTCAAGTAGTTGTGACCATTTTAGCCTGTGAATCTCAAATAGTGACAACTCACTAAGTCACACATAACTTTTCCCCCTTGCATGGAACACTCATTCCCTATAATATGTCAGTGGTTTCTTTGAATTTTACCTTAAAAATATAATGAACACTCTGATACTGTATTTAAACTTTTGAAGATTTTGAAGATTTTCTGCATTAATTTTGATTTTTTAAAATATTGTTCATTGTTTCACTCTTGCAGCAAAATAAAGTTTAAATGCAAGGCTCAGGCAGGGGAGAGCAATGCCTTATGTTCTTACTAAGGTGGAATCATTTTGAAAGGAGAGTTGAGAAAGATGAAGGTGATTCAGACATCAGCAGAATGGTGGGCTAGAAAGCTACAGGTCCTCCTTCTCCCACAGAGACACCAAGTTAACAGCAGCATATGAAGACCTCTGTGAGTATTCTAGAGACCAACTGAGAAGCTATAATAGCCAGGCTAGTGTAAGGACACATATAGACTAAATGAAAAAAAATATGAAAACAGATGTTCCATGCAAATGGTAACCAAAACAGAGCAGGAGTGGCTATACTTAAAAATACACTTTATATCAAAACCTGTTACAAGAGACAGGGAATATTATTTAATGATAAAGGTGTCAATTTGCAAAGAAGATTAACAATTATAAATATTTATGCACCAAACCTCAGAGCTTCCACACATACAAAGCAACTTTGTCCAGATTGATGGGAGAAATAGACAGAAACACAGTAATAGTAGAAGACTTCAATATCTCACTTTCAATAATGATCAGAATGAGAATGAGACAGATCCATAAGAAAATAGGACTTGAACAACACTATAGACCAATTGTACTTAAAAAACATACAAAGAGCACACCACCCAACAACAGAATATATATTCTTTTCCAGTGTACTTGGAACACTTTACAGGATTAGACTAAAAGGCAAGCCTAAACAAATTCAAGATTGAGATCATATAAAGTATCTTTTCTAATCACAATGGAATGAAACTAGAAATCAATTGTATAAGGAAAACTGGCAAATTCACAAATATGCCAAAACTAAACAATACTCTTAAAGAACCAATGGGTGAAAGAAGTCACAAGAGAAATTAGAAAATGTCTTGAGGCAAATGGAAATGAAAACACAACTTAGCAAAACTTATGAGATACAGTTAAAGCAGTGCTATGAGAGAATTTTATCACAGTATATTTCTGTATTAAAAAAGAAAGATCTTAAACCAACAATGTAAGCTTACACTAGAAACTAGAACAAACTAACCAAAATCTGGCATAAGGAAGGAAATAATAAAGATTAGAACAGAGATAAATGAAATAGTCAATAGAAAAACAAACAAAAAAATCAATGAAACTAAAAGTTGGGTTTTTTGAAA
Organism: Kogia breviceps; assembly: GCF_026419965.1. Lineage (NCBI taxonomy): Eukaryota > Metazoa > Chordata > Mammalia > Artiodactyla > Physeteridae > Kogia > Kogia breviceps. The sequence goes on from NC_081323.1 coordinate 37,067,856, forward strand.
ATATCAACAAAACTGGCAAAACCCTTTTTTAGATTAAGAAAAATGGGGAGAAGTCTCAAATAACTACAGAAGTGAAAGAGGGGACATTACAAACAATGCTACAGAAATAAAAAGGACTATAAGAAAATAGTCTGAACTCTTAAAACTCAATATATAGAGATTTCCAGGGGTTGCAGGGTGGCAATGGCGAGGGACAAATAAGTGAAACACATAGGATTTTTAGAAGAGTGAAACTATTTTGAATGATATCATAATGGTGGATACATGTCATTATACATTTATCTAAACCCAAGAGTGAGCCATAATGCAAACTATAGGCTTTGGATGATTATGCTGTGTCAATGTAGGTTCACCCTTGGTAACAAATGTACCATTCTGGTAGGGGATATTGATAATGGAGTATAGCATGCCTGTGTCAGGGGGGTAGTATATGGGAAATCTCTATACCTTCCCCTCAATTTTGCTGAGAACATTAAACTGCTCTAAATAAAATAAAGTGTAACAAAATAAAATAAAATAAAGAATTAAACAAATCCTCTAAAAACTCTTCCAAAAAAAAAAAAAAAATGAAGAGGATTGAATACCTCCAGTTAATTGCAAGAGGGCAGTATTACCCTGATATCAAAGCCAGACAAAGAAACTACAGAAGAAAAGGAAACTACAGATGAATATTCTTGGTTAGTATTTGTGCAAATTCCTTAAAAATTACTATCAAGTCAAATTCACAGCATATGAAAAGGATTATACACCATGACCAAGTGTGATTTATTCATAGAATGCAAAGATGGCTCCACATAAAAAATATCAATATAACACATTAACAGAATGAAAGACAAAAAACCACATGATCATCTTATTTGGTGTAGAAAAAGCATTTGACAAGATTCAATGCTCTTTCATGATAAAAAAAAAAAAAACACTCAAGAAATTAAGAATAGAAGGAAACTATCTCAACATAATAAAGGCATTTATGAAAAGTCCACAGCTAACATCATACTCAATGGTGAAAGACTGAAATCTTTTCCTCTAAGATCAGAAACAAGGCAAAGAAGCCCAGTTTTGTCACTTCTATTCAACATGGTCTTAGAAATTCTAGCCAGAGAGATTACACAAGAAAAAGAAATAAAAGTCAACCAAATCAGAAAGAAAGAAGTAAAATTACTCTGTTCATAGAAAACATAATCTTACAAGTAGAAGACACTCAATATTCCATATACCCCCTCCAAAAAAAAAAGAGAGAGAACTGTTAGAACTAATCATCAAATTCAGCAAAGATGCAGGATGCAAAATCAATACAAAAAAAATCTTTGTGTCTCTATACATGAACAATCTGAAAAGGAAATTAAGAAAACAATTCCATTTATAATAGTCTCAGATATTATTATAAAATACTTGAGAATAAACCTGACCAAGGAAAACTATACTAAAAACTACAAAACATGGCTGAAAGAAATTACAGAAGGCACAAATATGCAAACACATCTTGTCTTCATGGATTGGAAGACTTCACATTGTTAACATGTCTATACTACCCAAAGTGATCTGCAGATTCAAAGCAATCTCTGTTAAAATCCCAATGGCAATTTTTGCAGAAATTGAAAAATTTATCTTAAAACTCATATGAAAACTCAGGGGACACCAAATAGCCAAAACAATTTTGAAAAAGAAAAAGTTAAGGGACTCATATTTCCTGATTTCAAAGCATTAAAAAGCTTCAGTAATCAAAATTGTGTGGTATTGGCATAAATACAGACAAATTGTCTAATGGAATACAATGAGAGCATGGAAAAAAACCCTCATGTATATAGTCAACTGATCTTTGATAAGGTTTCAGGACCACTCAATGGAGAAAGAATAGTCTCTTCAAATAGTGCTGAGAAAACAGGATGTCCACATGCAATAAAATTAAGTTGGAGCTTTATCTTTCAACATGTACAGAGATTACCTCAAAGTGGATTAAAGACTTAAAGACATTAAAACTACTAGACTCCTAGAAGAAAACACATGGTAAAAGCTTCATGACATTGGACTTGGTGATACTTCTGTACATCAAAATACACAATCAGCAGGGTAAAATGTCAGCCTATGGAATGGGAGAAAATAGTTGCAAATTACAGATCTGATAAGCGGTTAATGTACAGAATATATAAAGAACTCTTACAACAACAAGAAAAAAAATCAAATCACCGGATTACAAAATGGGCAAATGAATAGACATTTCTCCAAAGATGATACGTAAGTGGTCACAGTCAACAAGCATATGAAAAGATGCTTAATATCATTAAGCATCAGAGAAATGTAAACCAAACCATAATGTGCTATCACCTCACACCCATTAGGATTGCTACTATCTAAACCAAAAACAAAACCAGATAATAACAAGTGTTGACAAAGATATGGAGAAAGCAGAACCCTTGTGTACTGTTGGTGGAATTGTAAAATGGTGCAACATCTACGGAAAACAGTATAGAGGTTCCTCAAAAAATTAAAAACAGAATTACCATGTAATCCAGCAATCCCACTTTTGGATATACATCCGAAAGATTTGAAAATAAGGTCTCAAAGAGATATTTGCACACCCATGTTCATAGCAGCACTATTTATAACAGCCAAGAGGTAGAAGCAACACAAATGTCCACCAATGGATGAATGGAAAAAGTACAGTTGGTATATACATACAATGGATTTTTATTCAGTCTTATAAAAAGAAGGAAATCCTATTACATACTCAACATGAATGAACAGAGAACATTTTGCTAAGTGAAATAAGTTAGTCACAAAAGTACAAATACTGCATGATTCCACTAATATGAGGTATCTAAAGTAATCAAATTCATAGAAACAAGAAAGTAGAAATTTGGTTATCAGGGACTGGTAACCAAAGTGGTAAAAGTGGAGTTGTTGTTCAGTGGGTATAGAGTGTCACATTTGCAAGATGAAAGACTTCTGGAGAGGTGTTTCATAGCACTGTGACTAAAGTTAACACCACTGAACTCTAGACTTAAAAATGACTAAGATGACAAATTTTTGTATGTTTTTTACCACAATAAAAAATATTGTATTAAATATTATTTATCTTTATTACTGAGGTTTTTGGGGGATTTTTTTGGCAGCCACTTAAATTTTGCACTTTAGATGAGGGCCTGTCCCAGTCCCAGCTCTGCACTGCCCTACCAACAAAGGGATATAACTGAAATGGTGGGAAGGAAATTGAAATTAAAATGTTCTGGTGGTGAAAAGGGGCCAAATTTCTCCAAATTCCTTTCATTTCTCTCTCTATCCATCAAGAAATAGGTATACTTGGTCCTTGACAAGAAAGATACCAGCAGAGATATTAACCCTACTGAACATCTCAAAGATCCTGATATCACATCCTGCTCCAAAAACCATTCAAATGGTAGAGGAATCCTATTAGTCATTCAGCACCACACAGTCTCCCCAGAGGACAAGAGACCTCAGATGGTCTGAATAAACATCAAACTTGATTTCTAAAATGGCACTTAGAATTGAGTACCAATGCAGCTCATAGAAATTGTAGCTTAGAGCCCAGATATGACAGATATTTGAATACACAATTCTGAAAACAGCTAAGTTCTCTATAAGAAGCATACTCTCTAAAAGAACAAAAAAAATCAGAATGCAAAAAATGGGGAAGATAATCAGTATTTAATAAGACTTGTTCAACTTCAGAGAAAAGAAGTAAAGTTGATAATATCATCCCTTAAGCCTGCCATTTTTTAATGTCTTTATTGTATTCCAAATGCACTCAGAAAAGTTCACCAATGAGACATTTTGGAATATTTGTTCTAACACATTCAATACGTATTTGAGCATCCTCTGTTATTAACACTGAAAATAAGGTTGTGGAAAAAAAAAAGAAAAAAAAAAACACTTCCAATTTCTTGAATAAGAAAACACACTAGAAATCTTACTTACTTTCTCTCTTGATTTTTACACATTGAAAAGATATTTGGGAAACTTGAAAAGGGAATGAAATCCAAGCACTTCTAAATCAAAGTCCCCCACATTGTTTACTGTGGACCTCAATTTTTTCAGTAGTGTTCAATCCCCAGCCAAATCTCACTCTCTGTGGCCTTCAGGCATCTGAACTATGTAAAGTTCTCTAGAAGCAAAGACTTACCTAAGAGTAGTTTTTTGTTTGTTTGGGGTTTTGTTTGTCTAGGATTTTGGGGGGAAGTTATATTGCTTTTTTTAAAAAAATAATTTATACTGGTGTATAGTTGATTAACAATGTTGTGTTAGTTTCAAGTGTACAGCAAAGTAATTTAGTTATACATATACATGTATCTATTCTTTTTCAAATTATTTTCCCATTTAGGTTATTACAGAGTATTGAGCAGAGTTCCCTGTGCTAGACAGTGGGTCCATGTTGGTTATCTATTTTAAATATAGCAGTGTGGACATGTCAATCCCAAACTCCCAATCTATACCTACCCTCACACTTCCTAACCATAAATTCATTCTCTAAGTTTGTGAGTCTGTTTCTGTTTTGTAAATAAGTTCATTGGTGTCATTTGTTTTTAGATTCCTCATATAAGCGATAACATATGATACTTGTCTTTCTCTTATCTTCTTTATCCATTCATCTGTTGATGGACATTTAGGTTGCTTTCATGTCTTGGCTATTTTAAACAGCACTGCAATGAACGATGGGGTGCATATACACTTTCGAACCATGTTTTTCTCCAGATATACGCCCAGGAATGGGATTGCTGGATCATATGGTAGCTTTATTTCTAGTTCCTTAGGGAACCTCCATACTGTTCTTCATAGTGGCTGTACCAATTTACATTCCCAATAACAGTGTAGGAGGGTTCCTTTTTCTCCACACCTTCTCCAGCATTTATTGTTCATAGACTTTTTGATGATGGCCATTCTGACTGGTGTGAGGTGATATCTCATTGCATTGTAGTTTTGATTTGCATTCACCTAGGAGTAGTTTTGCAAATGGCTTGTTGACAGACTGCTGCCAAGAAAAACCACTAAGGGAGAGAGAGAAGCAGGATGGAGCAGGGAAAGGAGCTGATAACAATGTGGTCTCAGCTGAAGTCTAGACTCAGTGTGAGCCTATGAGAAGCTCTGGAGTATGACTTTCACCACAGAGTGGTCTTACCTGAAGCAAAGGGGTAGGCTTGAAAATCCAACATCATTCAGCCATTGGCCATGGTTACCTCAGACCTACAGTGGGTGGGTTATGGAGACTAGGGGATAAGCACCCAGGCATCTTCACAGGTGATGTGGCTCTCATCAGCTAAGGACCACTGGAGGATGGATGCCCAAGACCAGTAAAGGAGATCTAGGCATAGCAATAACAGTATCTACTGGGCATAAAAAGTCTGAGTTTTTCAGGGAAACAGTCACAATTGGCAGACTTTGAAAAGCTACAGGATGAAAATATCCCTCCCCCTAGAGAAATGTTCTGAAGAATTTCTTAGTGATGCCCAAGGCCTTCTCCAGTCAACCATATTTTCTTTAATACATGGCCTGTCCCCATTCATTCTCATATCCCAGGAAATCTGAAGCACGATTATTCAGTGAGTAGTAGAGAAAGGTCTCCCAGAACTGTTGAGCTAGACCCAACTTTAGATATCTGGTCCAACCGCTTTCAGATATTGGTCTCCAAGAACTCTCACCAGAATACCTGTAGAAATCCAATCTATAGATCCTATGAAGGGGGACTCCCACTGGTTGGAGGATGGAGGATGGCAATCAATCCCTCATAGACATTGGTGGCTCCCATTGGGCTACAAGGGATGCATATTCCCTCCAACTATTAGCATGTGTCTCAGGTCAGATTCCCCAGAAGCAAAGTCTCATGTTGGAGTTCTTGCAAGTGATGTATTGATGGAGCGGTCTCAGGAGAAAGCTGTAAGTGGACGGGGAGCAGAATAGGGCAGGGAAAGAGCTAGACAGGATGTGGGTTCAGATAAAACAAACAAGAACAATGATCTAGTTCAAGTTTGTTCTTGTGCAGCAGCATTGCTGAGAGGTCCAGACACTTGGTGACAGCCCCACATCTCCCTAGTGGTAGACGAGGGCTTGAAGATGGGTGAGCTCATGCCTATTCCAGAGCTATTCTCATGATGTCTGTTTTAGGATATGTTCCCAAGAAGTTGATTCTGAAAAGATTATTTTGCAAGTGTTTTATTGAGAGGGTGATCTCAGAAGAAACCTCTAAGAAAGTGAGGGAAACAGAACAGAGGGAGAAGCTGAACAAGGAAATGGTGTCCTCTGGTGTCCGGCTTAAGACTGACCCCACAAGGAAGTTTGACAGGAACCACAGTTGTGTCCTAAATTGAGGCAAGGAGCCAAGATTTTGTACCCCAGTATCAATCAGTCATTAGTTTGGGGCTGTAGGGAAGGCACAGCTTCCCCGGCTTTTCCTGGAGAGGACCAAGGGCAGGTCTCTGAATAGGAAGCAGCTGTGAGTCATTAGCTTTCCACATTCACAGCAGCTGGTGGAGGGGGATGAACTGAGGGGCACTGGACAGGCACCAATAACTTTTACTACAAATGCTCACGGACTCCCTTGTGGTTTCAGTGACTGAATGTGACTTTCAATGTGATAAGAGCCCAAACCCAGAGGAACCACTTGAAAAGGCAAAATCACAGCTCCTGCCTACAAGTTCCATTCCCCATAATGTAAGTTTTACAAAAAAAAAAAAAAAAAAAAAAAAAAATTTAATACGCTCCCAATTAAGTTGTCCCTAAAGAAGCCAACTTTGGAATCCAAAAGGAAGTTGCCAAATATATAGATAAACCTACGTTCATGGAGGAGGAGGTTCACAGCTTCTGTTAGGTTGCTCCTTTCCAGGCTCAGTGGTGGATCTATGCCGGGAGAGCCCCCTGCCAGCAAAACCCTGACCTCAACACCCACATCCCTCCTCCTCCGGCTTGGAGTCACATCCAGGGAGTAATACTCCTGGGTGTGTTACTATGGCTACCCTCTTCTGAATAGTCTATGTGGGTTCTAAATAGCTTTCCAATCAGCTGTGGGTTTTTTGCATTTTGTTGTGTCTTTTTCAGCCCCCATCCAGTCTTTTTTCTTTTCTCCCACCATGAGGTTTTGAAGCACCTGTTGTCTTGGTTTTGTTTTTAGGAGGAGAGAAAGCAGAGAAGGTATTAGTAGAAGGCAGCTTAGTACAAAGATATCAAACAGAGACGAGACCTAGAAATGTCCTTAAAGATCTAAATCATGCGTTTTCAGACTCTTCACTGGGGAGCCCTCACGTTCCTCAGAGGTGGCTCTGGGTTGGCTTTCAGGGCCACAGGGACAGAGAGAACCCTGGACTCAAGCACACACGAAATTACAGTGGCTCCATTTTTTTTTTTTTTTTTTACCAGTTTTATATGTTATTTCATATTCAAAAAGGATTTAAGCAGCTAGTTAAAAAACATAGGTTTGAAAATTAGGATTGAATCTGGAACACATGTTGCAAGTCACAACCCACATTCACTGAGTTATCATCTTCACGCATCTCACTGAAGTCTTTCTCTGGTTGCAGGAGTCCTCTCTGCCACCCAGGCTGGAAGCAGCCCTCAGCCACAGACTGATGGCAGTGGGTGTATAAATGCCCCAGCTCCCTCACCTCACAGGTGGGATCATATAGTCTTCCCTGCCTCCCAGGCTTCCCCAGAGGGATTAAGCCCCAGGTGCCCACGGTTGATAACCAGCTTGGTAATGCACCTCCTATATAGCTGCTTTCCCTTCCCTGCCTCACATCCCTCCAACATTTCCTGGGCTCCCTTCCTACCCAGATCAGCTTCTGGGCCAACTGAAAGCAAGAAATAGCCCAATGACATTGAATGCACTGATCAAATTGGATATTCAAAGGAATATTTTTTCATACATTTTTTCTAAATTTTACATTTTTTCTTCTCTTTAAAGATAAAATTAAACTGAATTATTTTTCATGATTGAATGATGAAGGAATGACTTCTTACTGAGGGCACAGGAAATTCTAGGCAATATGTTAAAAACAATCCAGTGATAAAAACTGTTAGAGGTGCAACAAGTGACTAAATCATTCTTCAAAGTGTTTAGGTGAGGAACTCAAGGGACACAGGCAAAGCTTGGATTCAAAACCTAATTTTGGTTCCCCAATTCAGTATCAGTACAATATACCCATTGATCTTTTTATTAATCTGTGATCATCAATTGATTCTTTTCTTACACATAAGTGGTCCTCAATAAAATATAGTCACAATATATATTCAAATGGTTACATGAAAATAACAATACATATAAATTACATCAAACATATGTGGCTCAATGTAGAGTTTAAATATTATGACTTTGTGTTTTTATCAAATATATGCCATATCGTCAACCTTATCTAGTTTATCTCTTTAGTTCTGAAAATTGAGAGATCATATTATATGTCTAACTTTCTGAATAAAGAGATAAAGGTGGAATAGAAACTTTTCAAAAAATTTTCCTTTTGTATATTAAAATTTCCCTTTCTTTTTAACAATGGATTCTCCTGGCCTCGATATCATGTGCCTCTGTTTAAATGATATGTGGGACTGTGAGGTCTCT